>NC_052328.1:1206550-1229050 GCF_016432855.1 Salvelinus namaycush | reverse complement strand
GACTGTCTACATACTGTATTACAGATGCTGTTTACTACAGACCTTAACGTTGACTGTCTACATACTGTATTACAGATGCTGTTTAGTACAGACCTTAACGCTGACTGTCTACATACTGTATTACAGATGCTGTCTAGTACAGACCTTAACGCTGACTGTCTACATACTGTATTACAGATGCTGTTTACTACAGACCTTAACGCTGACTGTCTACATACTGTATTACAGATGCTGTTTAGTACAGACCTTAACGCTGACTGTCTACATACTGTATTACAGATGCTGTTTAGTACAGACCTTAACGTTGACTGTCTCCATACTGTATTACAGATGCTGTTTAGTACAGACCTTAACGTTGACTGTCTACATACTGTATTACAGATGCTGTTTAGTACAGACCTTAACGTTGACTGTCTACATACTGTATTACAGATGCTGTCTAGTACAGACCTTAACGTTGACTGTCTACATACTGTATTACAGATGCTGTTTACTACAGACCTTAACGTTGACTGTCTACATACTGTATTACAGATGCTGTTTAGTACAGACCTTAACGCTGACTGTCTACATACTGTATTACAGATGCTGTTTAGTACAGACCTTAACGTTGACTGTCTACATACTGTATTACAGATGCTGTTTACTACAGACCTTAACGCTGACTGTCTACATACTGTATTACAGATGCTGTTTAGTACAGACCTTAACGTTGACTGTCTACATACTGTATTACAGATGCTGTTTAGTACAGACCTTAACGCTGACTGTCTACATACTGTATTACAGATGCTGTTTAGTACAGACCTTAACGCTGACTGTCTACATACTGTATTACAGATGCTGTTTAGTACAGACCTTAACGTTGACTGTCTACATACTGTATTACAGATGCTGTTTAGTACAGACCTTAACGTTGACTGTCTACATACTGTATTACAGATGCTGTTTAGTACAGACCTTAACGTTGACTGTCTACATACTGTATTACAGATGCTGTTTAGTACAGACCTTAACGTTGACTGTCTACATACTGTATTACAGATGCTGTTTACCACAGACCTTAACGCTGACTGTCTACATACTGTATTACAGATGCTGTCTAGTACAGACCTTAACGCTGACTGTCTACATACTGTATTACAGATGCTGTTTACTACAGACCTTAACGCTGACTGTCTACATACTGTATTACAGATGCTGTTTAGTACAGACCTTAACGCTGACTGTCTACATACTGTATTACAGATGCTGTTTAGTACAGACCTTAACGCTGACTGTCTACATACTGTATTACAGATGCTGTTTAGTACAGACCTTAACGCTGACTGTCTACATACTGTATTACAGATGCTGTTTAGTACAGACCTTAACGCTGACTGTCTACATACTGTATTACAGATGCTGTTTACTACAGACCTTAACGTTGACTGTCTACATACTGTATTACAGATGCTGTTTAGTACAGACCTTAACGCTGACTGTCTCCATACTGTATTACAGATGCTGTTTAGTACAGACCTTAACGTTGACTGTCTACATACTGTATTACAGATGCTGTTTAGTACAGACCTTAACGCTGACTGTCTACATACTGTATTACAGATGCTGTTTAGTACAGACCTTAACGCTGACTGTCTACATACTGTATTACAGATGCTGTTTACTACAGACCTTAACGCTGATTGTCTACATACTGTATTACAGATGGTGTTTAGTACAGACCTTAACGTTGACTGTCTACATACTGTATTACAGATGCTGTTTACTACAGACCTTAACGCTGACTGTCTACATACTGTATTACAGATGCTGTTTAGTACAGACCTTAATGCTGACTGTCTACATACTGTATTACAGATGCTGTTTACTACAGACCTTAACGTTGACTGTCTACATACTGTATTACAGATGCTGTTTACTACAGACCTTAACGTTGACTGTCTACATACTGTATTACAGATGCTGTTTACTACAGACCTTAACGTTGACTGTCTACATACTGTATTACAGATGCTGTTTACTACAGACCTTAACGTTGACTGTCTACATACTGTATTACAGATGCTGTCTAGTACAGACCTTAACGTTGACTGTCTACATACTGTATTACAGATGCTGTTTAGTACAGACCTTAACGCTGACTGTCTACATACTGTATTACAGATGCTGTTTACTACAGACCTTAACGCTGACTGTCTACATACTGTATTACAGATGCTGTTTAGTACAGACCTTAACGTTGACTGTCTACATACTGTATTACAGATGCTGTTTACTACAGACCTTAACGTTGACTGTCTACATACTGTATTACAGATGCTGTTTACTACAGACCTTAACGCTGACTGTCTACATACTGTATTACAGATGCTGTTTAGTACAGACCTTAACGCTGACTGTCTACATACTGTATTACAGATGCTGTTTAGTACAGACCTTAACGTTGACTGTCTACACACTGTATTACAGATGCTGTTTAGTACAGACCTTAACGTTGACTGTCTACATACTGTATTACAGATGCTGTTTAGTACAGACCTTAACGTTGACTGTCTACATACTGTATTACAGATGCTGTTTAGTACAGACCTTAACGCTGACTGTCTACATACTGTATTACAGATGCTGTTTACTACAGACCTTAACGCTGACTGTCTACATACTGTATTACAGATGCTGTTTACTACAGACCTTAACGCTGACTGTCTACATACTGTATTACAAATGTTATTTACGAACTCTTGGCATTCAGCTGAATGACACATAATCCACAGCAGAGGGAATGTGCTGGTTTCCCAGTACAGCCTTGTGATTTACTATGAGCTGTATGTCTGTCTCTCACCTTTCTGCTGTGCTGACAAACCTCTCAGTCAGAGCTGTATGTCTGTCTCTCACCTTTCTGCTGTGCTGACAAACCTCTCAGTCAGAGCTGTATGTCTGTCTCTCACCTTTCTGCTGTGCTGACAAACCTCTCAGTCAGAGCTGTATGTCTGTCTCTCACCTTTCTGCTGTGCTGACAAACCTCTCAGTCAGAGCTGTATGTCTGTTCAGCCTCATATCCTACTGATATGTGGTGTAATGGGTTCAGGTTACTCACTAGGTACAGTATGTTTACATAAATGCTTCCTGATAAGGATTTAAAGGTGTAGTACAGTCAACAACAACATGTTGGGTTTCCCTGTGTTTTATATATATTTTCAACACTATGAGGTTGTAAATGATGATAATGTCTGTTTAGTGTAGTGAGCTGTTTGAAAAGACCGCCTGACATATCAGTCTGTTTTGGTGGGATGGAGTTTTGGCCTGACGGGTGACATCACCAGGTGATACATGAGTTAATAGACCAATAAGACAGAGCGTTCCAAAACCTCTCTGCCAATAACAGCTAGTTTTCCATTATCCCCTCCCCCACTCAGACCACACCCAGACAGTTCCAGCTAAATTGTTGCTTGAGAAATGTCTCTTTGCTAAGAGGCTATTTTTGTAGATTTTTTTTTACCATTTTAATTGAAAACAATCACCGTAAGGTAACTTAACTGTTACCCAGAAATAATTTGATAAAGATATACAAAAACAGCTGCATTGGTCCTTTAACTGGCCAACAGTGAAATATATAGGACTACTTCCTTATTCGTGAATGTTGACAACACAAAACATGACAGCGACTAATTAATGGTAGTGATGAGATGTGAACGTCATCATCTTTATCTATGGACAAATGTGACCCAATCAACATCAAATCAAATCAAATGTATTTATATAGCCCTTCGTACATCAGCTGATGTCTCAAAGTGCTGTACAGAAACCCAGCCTAAAACCCCAAACAGCAAGCAATGCAGGTGTAGAAGCACACCTACAATCAACATCAAATCAAATCAAATCAAATGTATTTATATAGCAATGCAGGTGTAGAAGCACACCTACAATCAACATCAGTACAACCTGTCCCTTGGCTTGGCAATAACCGCTGTTCATGAGAACCAACGTCTGGGAGGGGGACAGGACAAGGGAGTTGTAGGAAGAATGTCCTGTAAACTAACTACAGTCAATGTCCTGTAAACTAACTACAGACAATGTCCTGTAAACTAACTACAGACAATGTCCTGTAAACTAACTACAGTCAATGTCCTGTAAACTAACTACAGTCAATGTTCTGTAAACTAACTACATTCTGTGTCCTGTAAACTAACTACAGTCAATGTCCTGTAAACTAACTACAGTCAATGTCCTGTAAACTAACTACAGTCAATGTCCTGTAAACTAACTACAGTCAATGTCCTGTAAACTAACTACAGACAATGTCCTGTAAATTAACTACAGTCTGTGTCCTGTAAACTAACTACAGTCAATGTCCTGTGAACTATCTACAGTCTATGTCCTGTAAACTAACTACAGTCAATGTCCTGTAAACTAACTACAGTCTATGTCCTGTAAACTAACTACAGTCAATGTCCTGTAAACTAACTATAGTTTGTGTCCCGTAAACTAACTACAGTCAATGTCCTGAAAACTAACTACAGTCTACGTCCTGTAAACTAACTACAGTCAGTGTCCTGTAAACGAACTACAGTCAACGTCCTGTAAACTAACTACAGTCAACGTCCTGTAAACTAACTACAGTGAATGAGGAACATATGAAAGATAGAGAGGGATATTTACAGTGATATATTGACTCATGCTCAACTGGATTGATCACATTCTATGAGCAAATGTGAGGATATCGACATTATTAACACAATCAATACGTTGGATTAACTTCTGCCCTGAACCCAGACGAAGGTATTTGCTGAAACATATTGCTTTTAAACAACCTCCATTGTCCTACCAAGAGTTGCTGTATATTTGTTAACCTTGGATAGGGACAGGACAGGAACAGGAAGAGGGATATACTGCTCCATCTGTAAACTAGAAGCTACGGCTGGGACAGGAAGAGGGATATACCGCTCCATCTGTAAACTAGAAGCTACGGCTGGGACAGGAAGAGGGATATACTGGTCTATCTGTAAACTAGAAGCTATGGCTGGGACAGGAAGAGGGATATACCGCTCCATCTGTAAACTAGAAGCTACGGCTGGGACAGGAAGAGGGATATACTGGTCTATCTGTAAACTAGAAGCTATGGCTGGGACAGGAAGAGGGATATACTGCTCCATCTGTAAACTAGAAGCTACGGCTGGGACAGGAAGAGGGATATACCGCTCTATATGTAAACTAGAAGCTACGGCTGGGACAGGAAGAGGGATATACCGCTCCATCTGTAAACTAGAAGCTACGGCTGGGACAGGAAGAGGGATATACTGGTCCATCTGTAAACTAGAAGCTATGGCTGGGACAGGAAGAGGGATATACCGCTCCATCTGTAAACTAGAAGCTACGGCTAGGACAGGAAGAGGGATATACTGGTCTATCTGTAAACTAGAAGCTACGGCTGGGACAGGAAGAGGGATATACCGCTCCATCTGTAAACTAGAAGCTACGGCTGGGACAGGAAGAGGGATATACTGCTCTATATGTAAACTAGAAGCTACGGCTGGGACAGGAAGAGGGATATACCGCTCCATCTGTAAACTAGAAGCTACGGCTGGGACAGGAAGAGGGATATACCGCTCCATCTGTAAACTAGAAGTTACGGCTGGGACAGGAAGAGGGATATACCGCTCTATATGTAAACTAGAAGCTACGGCTGAGACAGGAAGAGGGATATACCGCTCTATATGTAAACTAGAAGCTACGGCTGGGACAGGAAGAGGGATATACCGCTCTATATGTAAACTAGAAGCTACGGCTGGGACAGGAAGAGGGATATACTGGTCTATATGTAAACTAGAAGCTACGGCTGGGACAGGAAGAGGAATATACCGCTCCATCTGTAAACAAGAAGCTACGGCTGGGACAGGAAGAGGGATATACTGCTCCATCTGTAAACTAGAAGCTACGGCTGGGACAGGAAGAGGGATATACCGCTCCATCTGTAAACTAGAAGCTACGGCTGGGACAGGAAGAGGGATATACCGCTCTATCTGTAAACTATAAGTTACGGCTGGGACAGGAAGAGGGATATACCGCTCCATCTGTAAACTAGAAGCTACGGCTGGGACAGGAAGAGGGATATACCGCTCCATCTGTAAACAAGAAGCTACGGCTGGGACAGGAAGAGGGATATAGCGCTCTATCTGTAAACTATAAGTTACGGCTGGGACAGGAAGAGGGATATACCGCTCCATCTGTAAACTAGAAGCTACGGCTGGGACAGGAAGAGGGATATACCGCTCCATCTGTAAACTAGAAGCTACGGCTGGGACAGGAAGTGGGATATACCGCTCCATCTGTAAACTAGAAGCTACGGCTGGGACAGGAAGAGGGATATACTGCTCCATCTGTAAACTAGAAGCTACGGCTGGGACAGGAAGAGGGATATACTGCTCTATCTGTAAACTAGAAGCTACGGCTGGGACAGGAAGTGGGATATACCGCTCCATCTGTAAACTAGAAGCTACGGCTGGGACAGGAAGAGGGATATACCGCTCCATCTGTAAACTAGAAGCTACGGCTGGGACAGGAAGAGGGTTAAACCGCTCCATCTGTAAACTAGAAGCTATGGCTGGGACAGGAAGAGGGATATACCGCTCCATCTGTAAACTAGAAGCTACGGCTGGGACAGGAAGAGGGATATACCGCTCCATCTGTAAACTAGAAGCTACGGCTGGGACAGGAAGAGGGATATACCGCTCCATCTGTAAACTAGAAGCTACGGCTGGGACAGGAAGAGGGATATACTGGTCTATCTGTAAACTAGAAGCTACGGCTGGGACAGGAAGAGGGATATACTGGTCTATATGTAAACTAGAAGCTACGGCCTGGACAGGAAGAGGAATATACCGCTCCATCTGTAAACTAGAAGCTATGGCTGGGACAGGAAGAGGGATATACCGCTCCATCTGTAAACTAGAAGCTACGGCTGGGACAGGAAGAGGGATATACCGCTCTATATGTAAACTAGAAGCTACGGCTGGGACAGGAAGAGGGATATACAGGTCTATCTGTAAACTAGAAGCTATGGCTGGGACAGGAAGAGGGATATACCGCTCTATCTGTAAACTAGAAGTTACGGCTGGGACAGGAAGAGGGATATACCGCTCTATATGTAAACTAGAAGCTACGGCTGGGACAGGAAGAGGGATATACCGCTCTATATGTAAACTAGAAGCTACGGCTGGGACAGGAAGAGGGATATACTGGTCTATATGTAAACTAGAAGCTACGGCTGGGACAGGAAGAGGGATATACCGCTCCATCTGTAAACTAGAAGCTACGGCTAGGACAGGAAGAGGGATATACCGCTCCATCTGTAAACTAGAAGCTACGGCTGGGACAGGAAGAGGGATATACTGCTCCATCTGTAAACTAGAAGCTACGGCTGGGACAGGAAGAGGGATATACTGCTCTATCTGTAAACTAGAAGCTACGGCTGGGACAGGAAGTGGGATATACCGCTCCATCTGTAAACTAGAAGCTACGGCTGGGACAGGAAGAGGGATATACCGCTCCATCTGTAAACTAGAAGCTACGGCTGGGACAGGAAGAGGGTTAAACCGCTCCATCTGTAAACTAGAAGCTATGGCTGGGACAGGAAGAGGGATATACCGCTCCATCTGTAAACTAGAAGCTACGGCTGGGACAGGAAGAGGGATATACCGCTCCATCTGTAAACTAGAAGCTACGGCTGGGACAGGAAGAGGGATATACCGCTCCATCTGTAAACTAGAAGCTACGGCTGGGACAGGAAGAGGGATATACTGGTCTATCTGTAAACTAGAAGCTACGGCTGGGACAGGAAGAGGGATATACTGGTCTATATGTAAACTAGAAGCTACGGCCTGGACAGGAAGAGGAATATACCGCTCCATCTGTAAACTAGAAGCTATGGCTGGGACAGGAAGAGGGATATACCGCTCCATCTGTAAACTAGAAGCTACGGCTGGGACAGGAAGAGGGATATACCGCTCTATATGTAAACTAGAAGCTACGGCTGGGACAGGAAGAGGGATATACAGGTCTATCTGTAAACTAGAAGCTATGGCTGGGACAGGAAGAGGGATATACCGCTCTATCTGTAAACTAGAAGTTACGGCTGGGACAGGAAGAGGGATATACCGCTCTATATGTAAACTAAAAGCTACGCCTGGGACAGGAAGAGGGATATACCGCTCTATATGTAAACTAGAAGCTACGGCTGGGACAGGAAGAGGGATATACTGGTCTATATGTAAACTAGAAGCTACGGCTGGGACAGGAAGAGGGATATACCGCTCCATCTGTAAACTAGAAGCTACGGCTGGGACAGGAAGAGGGATATACTGGTCTATATGTAAACTAGAAGCTACGGCTGGGACAGGAAGAGGGATATACCGCTCTATCTGTAAACTATAAGTTACGGCTGGGACAGGAAGAGGGATATACCGCTCCATCTGTAAACTAGAAGCTACGGCTGGGACAGGAAGAGGGATATACCGCTCCATCTGTAAACTAGAAGCTACGGCTGGGACAGGAAGTGGGATATACCGCTCCATCTGTAAACTAGAAGCTACGGCTGGGACAGGAAGAGGGATATACTGCTCCATCTGTAAACTAGAAGCTACGGCTGGGACAGGAAGAGGGATATACTGCTCTATCTGTAAACTAGAAGCTACGGCTGGGACAGGAAGTGGGATATACCGCTCCATCTGTAAACTAGAAGCTACGGCTGGGACAGGAAGAGGGATATACCGCTCCATCTGTAAACTAGAAGCTACGGCTGGGACAGGAAGAGGGTTAAACCGCTCCATCTGTAAACTAGAAGCTATGGCTGGGACAGGAAGAGGGATATACCGCTCCATCTGTAAACTAGAAGCTACGGCTGGGACAGGAAGAGGGATATACCGCTCCATCTGTAAACTAGAAGCTACGGCTGGGACAGGAAGAGGGAGATACCGCTCCATCTGTAAACTAGAAGCTACGGCTGGGACAGGAAGAGGGATATACTGGTCTATCTGTAAACTAGAAGCTACGGCTGGGACAGGAAGAGGGATATACTGGTCTATATGTAAACTAGAAGCTACGGCCTGGACAGGAAGAGGAATATACCGCTCCATCTGTAAACTAGAAGCTATGGCTGGGACAGGAAGAGGGATATACCGCTCCATCTGTAAACTAGAAGCTACGGCTGGGACAGGAAGAGGGATATACCGCTCTATATGTAAACTAGAAGCTACGGCTGGGACAGGAAGAGGGATATACAGGTCTATCTGTAAACTAGAAGCTATGGCTGGGACAGGAAGAGGGATATACCGCTCTATCTGTAAACTAGAAGTTACGGCTGGGACAGGAAGAGGGATATACCGCTCTATATGTAAACTAGAAGCTACGGCTGGGACAGGAAGAGGGATATACCGCTCTATATGTAAACTAGAAGCTACGGCTGGGACAGGAAGAGGGATATACTGGTCTATATGTAAACTAGAAGCTACGGCTGGGACAGGAAGAGGGATATACCGCTCCATCTGTAAACTAGAAGCTACGGCTAGGACAGGAAGAGGGATATACCGCTCCATCTGTAAACTAGAAGCTACGGCTGGGACAGGAAGAGGGATATACTGCTCCATCTGTAAACTAGAAGCTACGGCTGGGACAGGAAGAGGGATATACTGCTCTATCTGTAAACTAGAAGCTACGGCTGGGACAGGAAGTGGGATATACCGCTCCATCTGTAAACTAGAAGCTACGGCTGGGACAGGAAGAGGGATATACCGCTCCATCTGTAAACTAGAAGCTACGGCTGGGACAGGAAGAGGGTTAAACCGCTCCATCTGTAAACTAGAAGCTATGGCTGGGACAGGAAGAGGGATATACCGCTCCATCTGTAAACTAGAAGCTACGGCTGGGACAGGAAGAGGGATATACCGCTCCATCTGTAAACTAGAAGCTACGGCTGGGACAGGAAGAGGGATATACCGCTCCATCTGTAAACTAGAAGCTACGGCTGGGACAGGAAGAGGGATATACTGGTCTATCTGTAAACTAGAAGCTACGGCTGGGACAGGAAGAGGGATATACTGGTCTATATGTAAACTAGAAGCTACGGCCTGGACAGGAAGAGGAATATACCGCTCCATCTGTAAACTAGAAGCTATGGCTGGGACAGGAAGAGGGATATACCGCTCCATCTGTAAACTAGAAGCTACGGCTGGGACAGGAAGAGGGATATACCGCTCTATATGTAAACTAGAAGCTACGGCTGGGACAGGAAGAGGGATATACAGGTCTATCTGTAAACTAGAAGCTATGGCTGGGACAGGAAGAGGGATATACCGCTCTATCTGTAAACTAGAAGTTACGGCTGGGACAGGAAGAGGGATATACCGCTCTATATGTAAACTAGAAGCTACGGCTGGGACAGGAAGAGGGATATACCGCTCTATATGTAAACTAGAAGCTACGGCTGGGACAGGAAGAGGGATATACTGGTCTATATGTAAACTAGAAGCTACGGCTGGGACAGGAAGAGGGATATACCGCTCCATCTGTAAACTAGAAGCTACGGCTAGGACAGGAAGAGGGATATACCGCTCCATCTGTAAACTAGAAGCTACGGCTGGGACAGGAAGAGGGATATACCGCTCTATCTGTAAACTATAAGTTACGGCTGGGACAGGAAGAGGGATATACCGCTCCATCTGTAAACTAGAAGCTACGGCTGGGACAGGAAGAGGAATATACCGCTCCATCTGTAAACTAGAAGCTACGGCTGGGACAGGAAGAGGGATATACCGCTCTATCTGTAAACTATAAGTTACGGCTGGGACAGGAAGAGGGATATACCGCTCCATCTGTAAACTAGAAGCTACGGCTGGGACAGGAAGAGGGATATACCGCTCCATCTGTAAACTAGAAGTTACGGCTGGGACAGGAAGAGGGATATACTGGTCTATCTGTAAACTAGAAGCTACGGCTGGGACAGGAAGAGGGATATACTGGTCTATATGTAAACTAGAAGCTACGGCCTGGACAGGAAGAGGAATATACCGCTCCATCTGTAAACTAGAAGCTATGGCTGGGACAGGAAGAGGGATATACCGCTCCATCTGTAAACTAGAAGCTACGGCTGGGACAGGAAGAGGGATATACCGCTCTATATGTAAACTAGAAGCTACGGCTGGGACAGGAAGAGGGATATACAGGTCTATCTGTAAACTAGAAGCTATGGCTGGGACAGGAAGAGGGATATACCGCTCTATCTGTAAACTAGAAGTTACGGCTGGGACAGGAAGAGGGATATACCGCTCTATATGTAAACTAGAAGCTACGGCTGGGACAGGAAGAGGGATATACCGCTCCATCTGTAAACTAGAAGCTACGGCTGGGACAGGAAGAGGGATATACCACTCCATCTGTAAACTAGAAGCTACGGCTGGGACAGGAAGAGGGATATACCGCTCCATCTGTAAACTAGAAGTTACGGCTGGGACAGGAAGAGGGATATACCGGTCTATCTGTAAACTAGAAGCTACGGCTGGGACAGGAAGAGGGATATACTGGTCTATATGTAAACTAGAAGCTACGGCTGGGACAGGAAGAGGGATATACTGGTCTATATGTAAACTAGAAGCTACGGCCTGGACAGGAAGAGGAATATACCGCTCCATCTGTAAACTAGAAGCTATGGCTGGGACAGGAAGAGGGATATACCGCTCCATCTGTAAACTAGAAGCTACGGCTGGGACAGGAAGAGGGATATACCGCTCTATATGTAAACTAGAAGCTACGGCTGGGACAGGAAGAGGGATATACAGGTCTATCTGTAAACTAGAAGCTACGGCTGGGACAGGAAGAGGGATATACCGCTCTATCTGTAAACTAGAAGTTACGGCTGGGACAGGAAGAGGGATATACCGCTCTATATGTAAACTAGAAGCTACGGCTGGGACAGGAAGAGGGATATACCGCTCTATATGTAAACTAGAAGTTACGGCTGGGACAGGAAGAGGGATATACCGCTCTATATGTAAACTAGAAGCTACGGCTGGGACAGGAAGAGGGATATACTGGTCTATCTGTAAACTAGAAGCTACGGCAGGGACAGGAAGAGGGATATACTGGTCTATCTGTAAACTAGAAGCTACGGCTGGGACAGGAAGAGGGATATACTGGTCTATCTGTAAACTAGAAGCTACGGCTGGGACAGGAAAAGGGATACACCGGTCTATCTTTAAAATAGAAGCTACGGCTGGGACAGGAAGAGGGATATACCGCTCCATCTGTAAACTAGAAGCTACGGCTGGGACAGGAAGAGGGATATACTGGTCTATATGTAAACTAGAAGCTACGGCTGGGACAGGAAGAGGGATATACTGGTCTATCTTTAAAATAGAAGCTACGGCTGGGACAGGAAGAGGGATATACCGCTCCATCTGTAAACTAGAAGCTACGGCTGGGACAGGAAGAGGGATATACCACTCCATCTGTAAACTAGAAGCTACGGCTGGGACAGGAAGAGGGATATACCGCTCCATCTGTAAACTAGAAGTTACGGCTGGGACAGGAAGAGGGATATACCGCTCCATCTGTAAACTAGAAGCTACGGCAGGGACAGGAAGAGGGATATACCGCTCCATCTGTAAACTAGAAGCTACGGCTGGGACAGGAAGAGGGATATACTGCTCCATCTGTAAACTAGAAGTTACGGCTGGGACAGGAAGAGGGATATACCGCTCCATCTGTAAACTAGAAGCTACGGCTGGGACAGGAAGAGGGATATACTGCTCTATATGTAAACTAGAAGCTACGGCTGGGACAGGAAGAGGGATATACTGCTCCATCTGTAAACTAGAAGCTACGGCTGGGACAGGAAGAGGAAGTTCACATGAAGAATGTCCAGTAACCTAGGTACATTACTCTCAGAACATTAGACCAGCAGGATGTGGATGATTCATAAAGCTCTCTCTGTAACCTTGACGTAACTTCTGGAGAAACAGTGGAGATCTACGGAGTCGGACAGTAGGGGACTGCGTTCCAAATTACACCCTATTCCCTTTACAGTGCACTACTTTTGACCAGGGCCCATAAGTAGTGCACTACGTAGGGAGCCATTTGGGACGCCATTTGTCCTAATACCTCAAAGGTATCACATCAGCTGATCTGAGGGCAGGACTTGGTTTCCTGTGAGTAAATCATCTCGTGGTCAGACAGTTAAAACTCCCCTTTCAGGAAGTGCTGATGTAAATATACGAAATATGTATTGAGTAACCTGACCCCGGCTTTACAACACATGCGGCTGCGTCACAAAATGGAACCCTATTCCCAACAGTGCACTACTGTTTTCCAGGGCACATAGGGCTCAAAAGTAGTGCACTACAGCAACAAAAAGGGGATATGATGCAATCTGGGACATTCAATGTATTCTACGAATACAAGTTCTGCTGAAATTCCATCCCAGGCCAGGCCAGGCATGCAGTCCATTAGCAGGGATGGAGGGTCTGTAGTGGCAGGTTCAGAGGAAGGGCTAGAATCCTCGGGGGTGGTATAGTGTTGAGAGTGTATCTGTGATACTTATTAATAATGTAATACAGTACAGAACAACATCCGAACAGGATCCTGGGGGTGTAACAGAGTATAGAACAACATCCTACCAGGATCCTGGGGGTGTAACACAGTATAGAACAACATCCTAACAGGATCTTGGCGGTGTAACACAGTACAAAACAACATCCTAACAGGATCCTGGGGGTGTAACACAGTACAGAACAACATCCTAACAGGATCCTGGGGGTGTAACACAGTACAAAACAACATCCTAACAGGATCCTGGGGGTGTAACACAGTACAGAACAACATCCTAACAGGATCCTGGGGGTGTAACACAGTACAGAACAACATCCTAACAGGATCCTGGGGGTGTAACACAGAACAACATCCTAACATAATCCTGGGGGTGTAACACAGTACAAAACAACATCCTAACAGGATCCTGGGGGTGTAACACAGTACAGAACAACATCCTCACAGGATCCTGGGGGTGTAACACAGTATAGAACAACATCCTAACAGGATCCTGGCGGTGTAACACAGTATAGAACAACATCCTAACAGGATCCTGGGGGTGTAACACAGTATAGAACAACATCCTAACAGGATCCTGGGGGTGTAACACAGTATAGAACAACATCCTAACAGGATCCTGGGGGTGTAACACAGTACAGAACAATGTCCTAACAGGATCCTGGGGGTGTAACACAGTACAGAACAACATCCTCACAGGATCCTGGGGGTGTAACACAGTATAGAACAACATCCTAACAGGATCCTGGGGGTGTAACACAGAACAGAACAATGTCCTGTGTTGGTCGACCAAGAGTCGTCCTGTTCTTTCGACAGACACACCCTATGCGTTTGAATAAAGTGAACTACGTAGGCACTGAGCTTGTCTGATTCTTTAAGCACACTGTTTGATTAAATAATTAAGACAAACAAATGACTCAAGAAAGAGGCCGATGGTCACGCTGTGTTTAAAAAAAATGTCAGTGAGTGCCTGTGTGACTGACACGTTGTCTCTCTCTCCTCCCTACTGCAGAGAAAAGACACCACAGCTCAGTGCCTGTTCATTACGCTGTCTGTGCTTAAGCTGCAACCTCATTTCAGTCATTTAGTTTCTCACTGAAAAGTTTTTATTTACCGAAATCCCTAATTTGTTTAGTAAAAACATTCCCTATTCCCTCAACCCTCGCTCTCTTTACGTGAAATATGTAAACATCGGATGCAAGTGACCAATAGGGCCTGACATATAGCCTATCGTAGCCTATCAAATGAGTTATAACAAACTCCCAACACAGTAACGTCGACGGCTAAATTGGATGTGGAGGACGTGAAAAAGAAACTGGAAACGGGTGAATGTTTACCGGTTGCTCAGGAGAGAAAGGGGAAGTGTTCGTTGTGGAAACTACAGGAGATGTCATACGCCAGTAATACAGTGTCATGACTGATTTGTAATCCAACATGTTCCTGGAGCACAGGAAGTGACAGAGCAATGGAATAACACACTGGCAGCAGCCTGTAGTCTCTCTCTCTCTCTCTCTCTCTCTCTCTCTCTCTCTCTCTCTCTCTGTCTCTGTCTCTGTCTCTCTCTCTCTCTCTCTGTCTCTCTGTCTCTCTCGCTCTCTCTGTCTCTCTCGCTCTCTGTCTCTCTCGCTCTCTGTCTCTCTCGCTCTCTGTCTCTCTCTGAATGTGAGCATTAGACTTCAGTCATTAATTCACAGTGTGGATTATGTAAATCCTGCGTCTGCTGGACTTGCTCCATAGCCCGGTTGACCGCTGCAGTCCCAGCCCCAGTCCCAGCCAGCGGCAGCAGCAGCAGCAGTCCCAGCCCCAGCCAGCGGCAGCAGCAGCAGCAGTCCCAGCCCCAGCCAGCAGCAGCAGCAGTCCCAGCCCCAGCCAGCGGCAGCAGCAGTCCCAGCCCCAGTCCCAGCCAGCGGCAGCAGCAGCAGCAGTCCCAGCCCCAGCCAGCAGCAGTAGCAGTCCCAGCCAGCGGCAGCAGCAGCAGCAGTCCCAGCCCCAGCCAGCGGCAGCAGCAGCAGCAGTCCCAGCCCCAGCCAGCGGCAGCAGCAGTAGCAGTCCCAGCCCCAGTCCCAGCCCCAGCCAGCGGCAGCAGCAGTCCCAGCCCCAGTCCCAGCCAGCGGCAGCAGCAGCAGCAGTCCCAGCCCCAGCCAGCGGCAGCAGCAGTCCCAGCCCCAGCCAGCAGCAGCAGCAGTCCCAGCCAGCGGCAGCAGCAGCAGCAGTCCCAGCCCCAGCCAGCGGCAGCAGCAGCAGCAGTCCCAGCCCCAGCCAGCGGCAGCAGCAGCAGCAGCAGCAGCAGTCCCAGCCCCAGCCAGCGGCAGCAGCAGCAGCAGCAGTCCCAGCCCCAGCCAGCAGCAGCAGCAGTCCCAGCCCCAGCCAGCAGCAGCAGTAGCAGCAGCAGTCCCAGCCCCAGCCAGCGGCAGCAGCAGCAGCAGCAGTCCCAGCCCCAGCCAGCAGCAGCAGCAGTCCCAGCCCCAGCCAGCAGCAGCAGCAGTCCCAGCCCCAGCCAGCAGCAGCAGCAGTCCCAGCCCCAGCCAGCAGCAGCAGCAGCAGCAGCAGTCCCAGCCCCAGCCAGCGGCAGCAGCAGCAGCAGCAGTCCCAGCCCCAGCCAGCGGCAGCAGCAGCAGCAGCAGTCCCAGCCCCAGCCAGCAGCAGCAGCAGTCCCAGCCCCAGCCAGCAGCAGCAGTAGCAGCAGCAGTCCCAGCCCCAGCCAGCGGCAGCAGCAGCAGCAGCAGTCCCAGCCCCAGCCAGCAGCAGCAGCAGTCCCAGCCCCAGTCCCAGCCAGCAGCAGCAGCAGCAGTCCCAGCCCCAGTCCCAGCCAGCAGCAGCAGTCCCAGCCCCAGCCAGCGGCAGCAGCAGTAGCAGGAGGAAAGTGCAGCAACGACAAAGAAGACATGTGTTTCCTCGGCAGTACTGACAGGCTGCTGGAACCATGGGTCTCTCTTTCATAACGGGCTCAGGAGGTATTAGGAAATAGCCTACAAGAGGCAGGTCCAATCCCACAGAGAAGCCATAGAATAAATCCCTAACAACACCACAGAATCAGACGGGATTTTGGGAGATTATGACATCACAACACCAAACAGCCTATTTTGAAGGTTAGGGTGATGTTACGAAGGGGGGGGGGAGGGTGTTGCAAGACAAAGGAGTTGATCGTGGACTACAGGAAATGGAGGAGTGAGCCCGCCTCTCATCCACATTGAAGGGGGCCGTAGTGGAGCGAGAGCTTTAAATTCCTCGGTGTCCACATCACTAAGGAATTATCATGGTCTACACACACCAGCACCACAACGCCTCTTCCCCCTTCAGGAGGCTGAAAAGATTTGGCATGGGCCCTCAGATCCTCATAAAGTTCTACAGCTGCACCATCGAGAGCATCCTGACTGCCTGTATCACCGCTTAGTATGGCGACTGCTTGGCATCCGACCGACCGCCAGGTGCTAAAGACGGTACTGGGTACGGCCCAGTACATCACTGGGGCCGAGCTCCCTGCCATCCAGGACCTCTATACCAGGACCTCTGGTACCCCGTGTATATAGCCAAGTTATTACCTGGTACCCTGTGTATATCGCCAAGTTATCGTTACTCCTTGTGTATATCGCCAAGTTATCGTTACTCCTTGTGTATATACTCTCTGCATTGTTGGAAAAGAACTCGTCAGGAAGCATTTCACTGTTAGTCTCCACCTGTTGTTCACACAGCATGTGATGAATTAGATTTTATTTGTAAAGGGCTGAGGAGGGTGAAAGGGTGTTTTAAGGAGCTTCTCTCCCAGGCAATAGATTCAGAACTGAATAACCAATAGATTCAGAACTGAATAACCAACAGATTCAGAACTGAATAACCAACAGATTCAGAACTGAATAACCAATAGATTCAGAACTGAATAACCAACAGATTCAGAACTGAATAACCAACAGATTCAGAACTGAATAACCAATAGATTCAGAACTGAATAACCAACAGATTCAGAACTGAATAACCAATAGATTCAGAACTGAATAACCAATAGATTCAGAACTGAATAACCAATAGATTCAGAACTGAATAACCAACAGATTCAGGACTGAATAACCAATAGATTCAGAACTGAATAACCAATAGATTCAGAACTGAATAACCAACAGATTCAGAACTGAATAACCAACAGATTCAGAACTGAATAACCAACAGATTCAGAACTGAATAACCAACAGATTCAGAACTGAATAACCAACAGATTCAGAACTGAATAACCAATAGATTCAGAACTGAATAACCAACAGATTCAGAACTGAATAACCAATAGATTCAGAACTGAATAACCAATAGATTCAGAACTGAATAACCAATAGATTCAGAACTGAATAACCAACAGATTCAGAACTGAATAACCAACAGATTCAGAACTGAATAACCAACAGATTCAGAACTGAATAACCAACAGATTCAGAACTGAATAACCAACAGATTCAGAACTGAATAACCAACAGATTCAGAACTGAATAACCAATAGATTCAGAACTGAATAACCAACAGATTAAGAACTGAATAACCAATAGATTCAGAACTGAATAACCAATAGATTCAGAACTGAATAACCAATAGATTCAGAACTGAATAACCAACAGATTCAGAACTGAATAACCAACAGATTCAGGACTGAATAACCAATAGATTCAGAACTGAATAACCAATAGATTCAGAACTGAATAACCAATAGATTCAGAACTGAATAACCAACAGATTCAGGACTGAATAACCAATAGATTCAGAACTGAATAACCAATAGATTCAGAACTGAATAACCAACAGATTCAGAACTGAATAACCAACAGATTCAGAACTGAATAACCAACAGATTCAGAACTGAATAACCAACAGATTCAGAACTGAATAACCAACAGATTCAGAACTGAATAACCAATAGATTCAGAACTGAATAACCAACAGATTCAGGACTGAATAACCAATAGATTCAGAACTGAATAACCAATAGATTCAGAACTGAATAACCAATAGATTCAGAACTGAATAACCAACAGATTCAGAACTGAATAACCAACAGATTCAGAACTGAATAACCAACAGATTCAGAACTGAATAACCAACAGATTCAGAACTGAATAACCAACAGATTCAGAACTGAATAACCAACAGATTCAGAACTGAATAACCAATAGATTAAGAACAGAATAACCAATAGATTCAGAACTGAATAACCAATAGATTCAGAACTAAATAACCAATAGATTCAGAACTGAATAACCAATAGATTCAGAACTGAATAACCAACAGATTCAGAACTGAATAACCAATAGATTCAGAACTGAATAACCAACAGATTCAGGACTGAATAACCAATAGATTCAGGACTGAATAACCAATAGATTCAGAACTGAATAACCAATAGATTCAGAACTGAATAACCAACAGATTCAGGACTGAATAACCAATAGATTCAGAACTGAATAACCAATAGATTCAGAACTGAATAACCAATAGATTCAGAACTGAATAACCAATAGATTCAGAACTGAATAACCAACAGATTCAGAACTGAATAACCAACAGATTCAGAACTGAATAACCAACAGATTCAGAACTGAATAACCAATAGATTCAGAACTGAATAACCAACAGATTCAGAACTGAATAACCAATAGATTCAGAACTGAATAACCAACAGATTCAGAACTGAATAACCAATAGATTCAGAACTGAATAACCAATAGATTCAGAACTGAATAACCAACAGATTCAGAACTGAATAACCAACAGATTCAGAACTGAATAACCAATAGATTCAGAACTGAATAACCAACAGATTCAGAACTGAATAACCAATAGATTCAGAACTGAATAACCAATAGATTCAGAACTGAATAACCAATAGATTCAGAACTGAATAACCAACAGATTCAGGACTGAATAACCAATAGATTCAGAACTGAATAACCAATAGATTCAGAACTGAATAACCAATAGATTCAGAACTGAATAACCAATAGATTCAGAACTGAATAACCAATAGATTCAGAACTGAATAACCAACAGATTCAGGACTGAATAACCAATAGATTCAGAACTGAATAACCAATAGATTCAGAACTGAATAACCAATAGATTCAGAACTGAATAACCAACAGATTCAGGACTGAATAACCAATAGATTCAGAACTGAATAACCAACAGATTCAGGACTGAATAACCAATAGATTCAGAACTGAATAACCAACAGATTCAGAACTGAATAACCAACAGATTCAGAACTGAATAACCAATAGATTCAGAACTGAATAACCAACAGATTCAGAACTGAATAACCAATAGATTCAGAACTGAATAACCAATAGATTCAGAACTGAATAACCAATAGATTCAGAACTGAATAACCAATAGATTCAGAACTGAATAACCAACAGATTCAGGACTGAATAAGCAATAGATTCAGAACTGAATAACCAATAGATTCAGAACTGAATAACCAATAGATTCAGAACTGAATAACCAATAGATTCAGAACTGAATAACCAATAGATTCAGAACTGAATAACCAATAGATTCAGAACTGAATAACCAACAGATTCAGGACTGAATAACCAATAGATTCAGAACTGAATAACCAATAGATTCAGAACTGAATAACCAATAGATTCAGAACTGAATAACCAACAGATTCAGGACTGAATAACCAATAGATTCAGAACTGAATAACCAATAGATTCAGAACTGAATAACCAATAGATTCAGAACTGAATAACCAACAGATTCAGAACTGAATAACCAACAGATTCAGAACTGAATAACCAACAGATTCAGAACTGAATAACCAACAGATTCAGAACTGAATAACCAATAGATTCAGAACTGAATAACCAATAGATTCAGAACTGAATAACCAATAGATTCAGAACTGAATAACCAACAGATTCAGGACTGAATAACCAATAGATTCAGAACTGAATAACCAATAGATTCAGAACTGAATAACCAATAGATTCAGAACTGGATAACCAACAGATTCAGAAGTGAATAACCAATAGATTCAGAACTGAATAACCAATAGATTCAGAACTGAATAACCAACAGATTCAGAACTGAATAACCAACAGATTCAGAACTGAATAACCAATAGATTCAGAACTGAATAACCAACAGATTCAGAACTGAATAACCAATAGATTCAGAACTGAATAACCAATAGATTCAGAACTGAATAACCAACAGATTCAGAACTGAATAACCAATAGATTCAGAACTGAATAACCAATAGATTCAGAACTGGATAACCAACAGATTCAGAACTGAATAACCAACAGATTCAGAACTGAATAACCAATAGATTCAGAACTGAATAACCAATAGATTCAGAACTGAATAACCAACAGATTCAGAACTGAATAACCAATAGATTCAGAACTGAATAACCAATAGATTCAGAACTGGATAACCAACAGATTCAGAACTGAATAACCAACAGATTCAGAACTGAATAGACAGACCATCAGAGTTCTTCATGATATGTTCTGTTGTATGCATCAATACAGGACATCCCATTATCAGATTTAAGGGAATATCGTAGTGTTTTACTGAAACAGTTTAATACTGGACTGTGGATCTTCATCTGGGTTTTATCTCTGCATCATTATGTTTGTAGAGAAACAAACAGAAAGAGCTTTGCTTTTTCTTTCAAGAAAGTATTACAGGTATGTACAGCATTTAAGCAGATAGAGAGTGAAAGAAAGAAGGAAGGAAAGAAGGAAAGAAGGAAGGAAAGAAAGAAGGAAAGAAGGAAAGAAAGAAGGAAGGAAAGAAGGAAAGAAAGAAGGAAGGAAAGAAGGAAAGAAAGAAGGAAGGAAAGAAAGAAGGAAGGAAAGAAGGAAGGAAGGAAATGGGAATGGGAAAGCGTGAGAGAGATGCCAGAGAGACTGCAGCCTGCATGACCCCTCCTTCCTCGCAGCACAAAAACAAATGACATCAGAAATTCTGCCAATCAGCTGATGTGGTGACTCAAGCGGTGGTAACCAAGCAGCGGCTCCAGGTTTCCTCCACAGCTACACACACACACACACACACACACACACACACACACACACACACACACACACACACACACACACACACCAGGTTTCCTTCCTCCATTCCCAGCTCATCATGTAAACAACTCACACTACCATGAAAGCCTAGAGAGATACGGTACGTTAATTAAAATAAGACCCTTGAATCCCAGATAGTAACTAGAATCCCAGATAGTAACTAGAATAGTAACTAGAATCCCAGATAGTAACTAGAATCCCAGATAGTAACTAGAATCGTAACTAGAATCCCAGATTGTAACTAGAATCCCAGATTGTAACTAGAATCCCTGATTGTAACTCGAATCCCAGATAGTAACTCGAATCCCTGATAGTAACTAGAATAGTAACTCGAATCCCAGATAGTAACTAGAATCCCTGAGAGTAACTCGAATCCCAGATAGTAACTAGAATAGTAACTCGAATCCCAGATAGTAACTAGAATCCCTGAGAGTAACTCGAATCCCAGATAGTAACTAGAATCCCTGATAGTAACTAGAATCCCTGATAGTAACTAGAATAGTAACTAGAATCCCTAATAGTAACTAGAATCCCTGATAGTAACTAGAATAGTAACTAGAATCCCTGATAGTAACTAGAATCCCAGATTGTAACTAGAATCCCTGATAGTAACTAGAATCCCTGATAGTAACTAGAATCCCTGATTGTAACTAGAATCCCAGATACTAACTAGAATCCCAGATACTAACTAGAATCCCAGATAGTAACTAGAATAGTAACTAGAATCCCAGATAGTAACTAGAATCCCAGATAGTAACTAGAATCGTAACTAGAATCCCAGATTGTAACTAGAATCCCAGATTGTAACTAGAATCCCAGATTGTAACTAGAATCC
>NC_052328.1:1191550-1201550 GCF_016432855.1 Salvelinus namaycush | reverse complement strand
TGCTCCTACATCTCTTTGTGTGCTCCTAAATCTCTTTGTGTGCTCCTAAATCTCTTTGTGTGCTCCTACATCTATTTGTGTGCTCCTAAATCTCTTTGTGTGCTCCTAAATCTCTTTGTGTGCTCCTACATGTTTTTCATTTAGGAGCACATGTAACTCCTTGGGGGGAAAAGTTAGCGTAGTAGAACCCTGTAATTGTAACGCTTCTCGTGGGCTGAAGCGTTTAAAGTGTTCAGAATTTAATCCAAAAACCAAATCGAACAAAAACAACAAACAGGAGAACGAAAGGGAAACAGTTCTGTCTGGTGCAGAAACACAAACAGAAAACAACTACCCACAAAACACAGGTGGGAAAAGGCTACCTAAGTATGGTTCTCAATCAGAGACAACGATAGACAGCTGTCCCTGATTGAGAACCACACCCGGCCAAACACACAGAAATAGAAAACATAGAACACAAAAACATATGCCCACCCCAAATCACACCCTGACCAAACCAAAATAGAGACATAAAAAGGATCTCTAAATTCAGGGCGTGACAGTAATGTATCTTTACATTTACTCAAGTATGACAACGTAGTACTTTTTCCCCCACTGGATGTGACTGGGGGTCACAGCATCAATATAATTTATTTTATTTATTTCACATGACCCATCAATTTAGACCAGTGTGTCTGGGGTCAACATCATCTAATATGTATACAGTATCTTTATCTGGACACCACTTTTAGTCGTGATCTTTACTACACTACTCACTCTGTTTAGCACATGGCCTCACATGTGAATCCTGAAAAGAGATGGGTGGGGCTAAGGCTTGAGAGGGTGTGAACGATGCTGAATGGTCTGTAGACAAAGAAGAGCTCTCCAGTAGTAGTACCAAGACATTCAAGGGCCATTTTCTCAAAAAGTGGAGTTACACATTTATCAACTTTCAAAGCAGAATTACTGTCTCATTGTTCCTCAACAGCAGTGTATAATCTACCATTTTGTAGCAAAGAGTCTCTACTTTTATCCAATGTTAAAACAAATAAAAAATTCAAATTGTTCTACATAAGACCAAATCCAGGTTGTGAGTCACATATTGTCAAAACACACAAACAACAAATCAATTCATCATTAAGACCAAATGAAGCACCACAGAGTTAGATCCAGAATTAGAACGCAGACAGAATATAAATATGAATCTCTATGGTTACACCCATATCCTTCCTCGGCAACCAACCGCCATTGGACCTGAGAGGAGGAATCCTAGAAATCCCAGGAAGCACAACCACCGCAACACCCCCATGACTAGATAATGAACCACCACAAACACCCCCATGACTAGATAATGAAGCACCACAGACAGACAGAGTCACACCATATCATTCCTGGTAACCAACCACCAGCACCACAGACAGACAGAGTCACACCATATCATTCCTGGTAACCAACCACCAGCACCACAGACAGACAGAGTCACACCATATCATTCCTGGTAACCAACCACCAGCACCACAGACAGACAGAGTCACACCACATCATTCCTGGTAACCAACCACCAGCACCACAGACAGACAGAGTCACACCACATCATTCCTGGTAACCAACCTCCAGCACCAAAGACAGACAGAGTCACACCACATCATTCCTGGTAACCAACCATCAGCACCACAGACAGACAGAGTCACACCATATCATTCCTGGTAACCAACCTCCAGCACCACAGACAGACAGAGTCACACCACATCATTCCTGGTAACCAACCATCAGCACCACAGACAGAGTCACACCCATATCATTCCTGGTAACCAACCTCCAGCACCACAGACAGACAGAGTCACACCATATCATTCCTGGTAACCAACCTCCAGCACCACAGACAGACAGAGTCACACCACATCATTCCTGGTAACCAACCATCAGCACCACAGACAGAGTCACACCCATATCATTCCTGGTAACCAACCTCCAGCACCACAGACAGACAGAGTCACACCATATCATTCCTGGTAACCAACCTCCAGCACCACAGACAGACAGAGTCACACCACATCATTCCTGGTAACCAACCACCAGCACCACAGACAGACAGAGTCACACCACATCATTCCTGGTAACCAACCTCCAGCACCACAGACAGACAGAGTCACACCATATCATTACTGGTAACCAACCTCCAGCACCACAGACAGACAGAGTCACACCATATCATTCCTGGTAACCAACCACCAACACCACAGACAGACAGAGTCACACCACATCATTCCTGGTAACCAACCACCAGCACCACAGACAGACAGACAGAGTCACACCACATCATTCCCGGTAACCAACCATCAGCACCACAGACAGAGTCACACCACATCATTCCTGGTAACCAACCACCAGCACCACAGACAGACAGAGTCACACCACATCATTCCTGGTAACCAACCACCAGCACCACAGACAGACAGAGTCACACCATATCATTCCTGGTAACCAACCACCAGCACCACAGACAGACAGAGTCACACCATATCATTCCTGGTAACCAACCACCAGCACCACAGACAGACAGAGTCACACCATATCATTACTGGTAACCAACCACCAGCACCACAGACAGACAGAGTCACACCATATCATTCCTGGTAACCAACCTCCAACACCACAGACAGACAGAGTCACACCACATCATTACTGGTAACCAACCACCAGCACCACAGACAGACAGAGTCACACCATATCATTCCTGGTAACCAACCACCAGCACCACAGACAGAGTCACACCACATCATTACTGGTAACCAACCACCAGCACCACAGACAGACAGAGTCACACCATATCATTACTGGTAACCAACCACCAGCACCACAGACAGACAGAGTCACACCACATCATTCCTGGTAACCAACCACCAGCACCACAGACAGACAGAGTCACACCATATCATTACTGGTAACCAACCACCAACACCACAGACAGACAGAGTCACACCATATCATTACTGGTAACCAACCACCAGCACCACAGACAGACAGAGTCACACCATATCATTCCTGGTAACCAACCTCCAGCACCACAGACAGACAGAGTCACACCACATCATTCCTGGTAACCAACCACCAGCACCACAGACAGACAGAGTCACACCACATCATTACTGGTAACCAACCACCAGCACCACAGACAGACAGAGTCACACCATATCATTCCTGGTAACCAACCACCAGCACCACAGACAGACAGAGTCACACCATATCATTACTGGTAACCAACCACCAACACCACAGACAGACAGAGTCACACCATATCATTACTGGTAACCAACCACCAGCACCACAGACAGACAGAGTCACACCACATCATTCCTGGTAACCAACCACCAGCACCACAGACAGACAGAGTCACACCATATCATTACTGGTAACCAACCACCAACACCACAGACAGACAGAGTCACACCATATCATTACTGGTAACCAACCACCAGCACCACAGACAGACAGAGTCACACCATATCATTCCTGGTAACCAACCTCCAGCACCACAGACAGACAGAGTCACACCACATCATTCCTGGTAACCAACCACCAGCACCACAGACAGACAGAGTCACACCACATCATTACTGGTAACCAACCACCAGCACCACAGACAGACAGAGTCACACCATATCATTCCTGGTAACCAACCACCAGCACCACAGACAGACAGAGTCACACCATATCATTACTGGTAACCAACCACCAACACCACAGACAGACAGAGTCACACCATATCATTACTGGTAACCAACCACCAGCACCACAGACAGACAGAGTCACACCATATCATTCCTGGTAACCAACCTCCAGCACCACAGACAGACAGAGTCACACCACATCATTCCTGGTAACCAACCACCAGCACCACAGACAGACAGAGTCACACCACATCATTACTGGTAACCAACCACCAGCACCACAGACAGACAGAGTCACACCATATCATTCCTGGTAACCAACCACCAGCACCACAGACAGACAGAGTCACACCATATCATTACTGGTAACCAACCACCAGCACCACAGACAGACAGAGTCACACCCATATAATTCCTGGTAACCAACCACCAGCACCACAGACAGGCAGAGTCACACCACATCATTCCTGGTAACCAACCACTAGCACCACAGACAGGCAGAGTCACACCATATCATTCCTGGTAACCAACCACTAGCACCACAGACAGGCAGAGTCACACCATATCATTACTGGTAACCAACCACCAGCACCACAGACAGACAGAGTCACACCACATCATTCCTGGTAACCAACCACCAGCACCACAGACAGACAGAGTCACACCATATCATTACTGGTAACCAACCACCAACACCACAGACAGACAGAGTCACACCATATCATTACTGGTAACCAACCACCAGCACCACAGACAGACAGAGTCACACCATATCATTCCTGGTAACCAACCTCCAGCACCACAGACAGACAGAGTCACACCACATCATTCCTGGTAACCAACCACCAGCACCACAGACAGACAGAGTCACACCACATCATTACTGGTAACCAACCACCAGCACCACAGACAGACAGAGTCACACCATATCATTACTGGTAACCAACCACCAGCACCACAGACAGACAGAGTCACACCCATATAATTCCTGGTAACCAACCACCAGCACCACAGACAGGCAGAGTCACACCACATCATTCCTGGTAACCAACCACTAGCACCACAGACAGGCAGAGTCACACCATATCATTCCTGGTAACCAACCACTAGCACCACAGACAGGCAGAGTCACACCATATCATTCCTGGTAACCAACCACCAGCACCACAGACAGCCAGAGTCACACCATATCATTCCTGGTAACCAAGCACCAGCACCACAGACAGAGTCACACCACATCATTCCTGGTAACCAACCACTAGCACCACAGACAGGCAGAGTCACACCATATCATTCCTGGTAACCAACCACCAGCACCACAGACAGACAGAGTCACACCATATCATTCCTGGTAACCAACCACTAGCACCACAGACAGACAGAGTCACACCATATCATTCCTGGTAACCAACCACCAGCACCACAGACAGACAGAGTCACACCATATCATTCCTGGTAACCAACCACCACAGACAGACAGACAGAGTCACACCATATCATTCCTGGTAACCAACCACCAGCACCACAGACAGAGTCACACCATATCATTCCTGGTAACCAACCTCCAGCACCACAGACAGACAGAGTCACACCACATCATTCCTGGTAACCAACCACCAGCACCACAGACAGACAGAGTCACACCACATCATTACTGGTAACCAACCACCAGCACCACAGACAGACAGAGTCACACCATATCATTCCTGGTAACCAACCACCAACACCACAGACAGACAGAGTCACACCATATCATTCCTGGTAACCAACCACCAACACCACAGACAGACAGAGTCACACCATATCATTCCTGGTAACCAACCACTAGCACCAGACAGGCAGAGTCACACCACATCATTCCTGGTAACCAACCACCAGCACCACAGACAGACAGAGTCACACCATATCATTACTGGTAACCAACCACCAGCACCACAGACAGACAGAGTCACACCCATATAATTCCTGGTAACCAACCACCAGCACCACAGACAGGCAGAGTCACACCACATCATTCCTGGTAACCAACCACTAGCACCACAGACAGGCAGAGTCACACCATATCATTCCTGGTAACCAACCACTAGCACCACAGACAGGCAGAGTCACACCATATCATTCCTGGTAACCAACCACCAGCACCACAGACAGCCAGAGTCACACCATATCATTCCTGGTAACCAAGCACCAGCACCACAGACAGAGTCACACCACATCATTCCTGGTAACCAACCACTAGCACCACAGACAGGCAGAGTCACACCATATCATTCCTGGTAACCAACCACCAGCACCACAGACAGACAGAGTCACACCATATCATTCCTGGTAACCAACCACTAGCACCACAGACAGACAGAGTCACACCATATCATTCCTGGTAACCAACCACCAGCACCACAGACAGACAGAGTCACACCATATCATTCCTGGTAACCAACCACCACAGACAGACAGACAGAGTCACACCATATCATTCCTGGTAACCAACCACCAGCACCACAGATAGAGTCACACCATATCATTCCTGGTAACCAAGCACCAGCACCACAGACAGAGTCACACCACATCATTCCTGGTAACCAACCACCAGCACCACAGACAGACAGTCACACCATATCATTCCTGGTAACCAACCTCCAGCACCACAGACAGACAGAGTCACACCACATCATTCCTGGTAACCAACCACCAGCACCACAGACAGACAGTCACACCATATCATTCCTGGTAACCAACCTCCAGCACCACAGACAGACAGAGTCACACCATATCATTCCTGGTAACCAAGCATCATAGGAATTTAGAGGGGAGGAATCCCAGGCACCACAGCAACAAGATCTGAGCTCTGCCCAATAGGGCACATCACATGCAAATGAAAATATACTTTAATATTCCCCTTCATGGTGTGTGAATCTGGGAGAGTGTTGAGGCACCAACACTACACGTGGTTTCCTCTCTTCCCTGCTATGTTTCATCTTCACTGATGCTGGTTGTGGTGGCAGTGCCATGGTCATGGGGCTTGACTCTCCCTGTTTCCCTCCTGTCTCCCAATCTCTCCCCCTCTGTTTCTCTCCTGTCTCCCAATCTCTCTCCCCCTGTTTCTCTCCTGTCTCCCAATCGCTCTCCCCCTGTTTCTCTCCTGTCTCCCAATCTCTCTCCCCCTGTTTCTCTCCTGTCTCCCAATCTCTCTCCCTCTGTTTCTCTCCTGTCTCCCAATCTCTCTCCCTCTGTTTCTCTCCTGTCTCCCAATCTCTCTCCCCCTGTTTCTCTCCTGTCTCCCAATCTCTCTCCCTCTGTTTCTCTCCTGTCTCCCAATCTCTCTCCCTCTGTTTCTCTCCTGTCTCCCAATCTCTCTCCTCCTGTTTCTCTCCTGTCTCCCAATCTCTCTCCCCCTGTCTCCCAATCTCTCTCCCCCTGTCTCCCAATCTCTCTCTCCCAGCTTCTTACCTGTCTCCAAATCTCTCTCCCCGTCTCCCAATCTCTCTCCCTCCATTCACAGTGTACTCCATCCTTCCCAACCCGCTTTCTGTATTTAAACAATAACCAGTTATATAGTGGATGTCATGCTGTGGGATAACGCTGTGGGATAATGTTGTGGGATAATGCTGTGTGATAATACTGTGGGATAATGCTGTGGGATAATGCTGTGGGATAATACTGTGAGATAATACTGTGAGATAATGCTGTGGGATAATGCTGTGGGATAATGCTGTGGGACAATACTGTGGGACAATACTGTGGGACAATACTGTGGGATAATGATGTGGGATAATGCTGTGGGATAATGATGTGGGATAATGCTGTGGGATAATGCTGTGGGATAATACTGTGGGATAATACTGTGGGACAATGATGTGGGATAATGCTGTGGGATAATGCGGTGGGATAATACTGTGGGATAATGCTGTGGGATAATGTTGTGGGATAAAGCTATGCTATGTGAGGCCTAGAGCATGGTGCTACTGCTCAAACCTGATAGGAGGAGGGAAATAGAGGGCGTGGAAACTAGCAAAACCCTCTATTTCCTCCTTTGTTTTTTACGCTCGTGGAACCTGGCAGCCGTCACGGTAACTAAACAGTAACGGGATGTAGAAATGGAGGAGGATAAGCCGACTGAAAAATCCCATGTAGGAAAACTCCATAGGCCTACATAGGGAAAAGGTGTCATCACGTTCAATGGTGAGCGCAGTAACAGCCCACCGTGTATAACAGAAACCATTAGATGAACCACAGGAATGCTCTGCTTGCTGTTTCTCAGGACAACAGTAGCACAGAACACGACTGTTTATTAGCCCTGCAGTGAGCAACTATTCAGCCATTGTGTGTCACTGTGGCTCAACAGGAAGGAAGCTGACTCCAACTAGTCTGTTCTCATGAGTCTACTGAAGGCCTGAAGACATCCTCTCTTTCCCTGGCTAGCTAAGGCTAAGCGGCTAACTAGCCCCCTGCTGAGCCTCAGCTGCTTGGTGTGATAGCAGGCCACACTACAGGAGTGGATTTAGTTAGCCCTGGTCCCAGATCTGTTAGTCCCCTGCTGAGCCTCAGCTGCTTGGTGTGATAGCAGGCCACACTACAGGAATGGATTTAGTTAGCCCTGGTCCCAGATCTGTTAGTCCCCTGCTGAGCCTCAGCTGCTTGGTGTGATAGCAGGACACACTACAGGAGTGGATTTAGTTAGCCCTGGTCCCAGATCTGTTAGTCCCCTGCTGAGCCTCAGCTGCTTGGTGTGATAGCAGGACACACTACAGGAATGGAATAAGTTAGCCCTGGTCCCAGATCTGTTAGTCCCCTGCTGAGCCTCAGCTGCTTGGTGTGATAGCAGGCCACACTACAGGAGTGGATTTAGTTAGCCCTGGTCCCAGATCTGTTAGTCCCCTGCTGAGCCTCAGCTGCTTGGTGTGATAGCAGGACACACTACAGGAGTGGATTTAGTTAGCCCTGGTCCCAGATCTGTTAGTCCCCTGTTGAGCCTCAGCTGCTTGGTGTGATAGCAGGCCACACTACAGGAGTGGATTTAGTTAGCCCTGGTCCCAGATCTGTTAGTCCCCTGCTGAGCCTCAGCTGCTTGGTGTGATAGCAGGACACACTACAGGAGTGGATTTAGTTAGCCCTGGTCCCAGATCTGTTAGCCCCCTGCTGAGCCTCAGCTGCTTGGTGTGATAGCAGGCCACACTACAGGAGTGGATTTAGTTAGCCCTGGTCCCAGATCTGTTAGTCCCCTGCTGAGCCTCAGCTGCTTGGTGTGATAGCAGGACACACTACAGGAGTGGATTTAGTTAGCCCTGGTCCCAGATCTGTTAGTCCCCTGCTGAGCCTCAGCTGCTTGGTGTGATAGCAGGACACACTACAGGAATGGAATAAGTTAGCCCTGGTCCCAGATCTGTTAGTCCCCTGTTGAGCCTCAGCTGCTTGGTGTGATAGCAGGACACACTACAGGAGTGGATTAAGGTAGCCCTGGTCCCAGATCTGTTAGCCCCCTGCTGAGCCTCAGCTGCTTGGTGTGATAGCAGGACACACTACAGGAATGGAATAAGGTAGCCCTGGTCCCAGATCTGTTAGTCCCCTGCTGAGCCTCAGCTGCTTGGTGTGATAGCAGGACACACTACAGGAATGGAATAAGGTAGCCCTGGTCCCAGATCTGTTAGTGCCGTATCAGCAACGTCATGACAACGGCCATATGAGTTGACAGGACAGCACAAAGCCTTGTATGTATGTGTTTGTTTGTGACTAACGGAAAGAAATGGAGAGCGCTCAACTAACGTAAGTCGAGGTACTTCATCATTGAAGAGGAGAAGGAGAAACACTTTCTAACCATTTTAAAACATATTATTTTATTTAAGAAACTATTAAAAGCTTGACGTTTTGGCCTTAATCAGTGGCCTTCAAGCTTTGTTTGTGAATCACCAAGTTAGACAGACAGACAGGCTGAAGACAGGATCAGTCAGGACACCAAGTCTCTGTCCCTCCCTTTCCTCTCTCTGTCCCTCTTCTCTCTCTGTCCCTCCCTCTCCTCTCTCTGTCCCTCCCTCTCTCTGTCCCTCCCTCTCCTCTCTCTCCCTCTCTTCTCTCTGTCCCTCTTCTCTCTCTGTCCCTCCCTCTCCTCTCTCTGTCCCTCCCTCTCTCTGTCCCTCCCTCTCCTCTCTCTCCCTCTCTTCTCTCTGTCCCTCCTCTCTCTGTCCCTCCCTCTCCTCTCTCTGTCCCTCCCTCTCTCTGTCCCTCCCTCTCCTCTCTCTCCCTCTCTTCTCTCTGTCCCTCCCTCTCCTCTCTCTGTCCCTCCCTCTCTCTGTCCCTCCCTCTCCTCTCTCTCCCTCTCTTCTCTCTGTCCCTCCTCTCTCTGTCCCTCCCTC
>NC_052328.1:1149050-1184050 GCF_016432855.1 Salvelinus namaycush | reverse complement strand
CTCTGTTTGATGACGTCGACAGTACTCACTGTAGGTCTACAACATGGGGTTTTTCACGGCACAACTTATTCTATGATTAACAGCTGCAAAATATAAGAATATTTATTATTCCTTTAAAAAAATCATTGCTACAGATAAATATTCCAAACCTCATTACAAACACTTAAATCATTAGACAAGCGGGGGGATATCACAGAGCTCTCTGGTTAGTAGTCCCAGACTCCCTGGGAAAGAATGAAACGGAAATTGGGTGCTTTGGCCATACATAAATAATTCATCAGTACCGCCTCCTCCATCTCTCCCTGTCTCCAGCTTCTGTAGTGATACAACCAAGGCTTTATTATCCCTGTCTGCCTAAAAGATCCAGTCATCCACCTCTCCTCTCCTCTCCTCTCCTCTCCTCTCCTCAACCCCTCTCCACTCCTCTTCTCTCCTCTCCTCTCCTCTCCTCAACCCCTCTCCTCTCCTCTCCTCTCCACTCCTCTCCACTCCTCTCCTCTCTTCTCTTCTCTCTCTCTCCTAAACCTCTCTCCTCTCCTCTCCTAAACCTCTCCTCCTCTCTCCTCTCCTCTCCTAAACCTCTCCTCCTCTCTCCTCTCCTCTCCTAAACCTCTCTCCTCTCCTCTCCTAAACCTCTCCTCCTCTCTCCTCTCCTCTCCTAAACCTCTCCTCTCCTAAACCTCTCTCCTCTCCTAAACCTCTCCTCCTCTCTCCTCCTCTCTCCTCCTCTCCACTCCTCTCCTCCTCTCCACTCCTCTCCTCCTCTCCACTCCTCTCCTCCTCTCCACTCCTCTCCTCTCCTCTCCACTCCTCTCCTCTCCTCTCCTAAACCTCTCTCCTCTCCTCTCCTAAACCTCTCTCCTCTCCTCTCCTAAACCTCTCTCCTCTCCTCTCCTAAACCTCTCTCTTCTCCTCTCTTCTCCTCTCCTCCTCTCCTCTCCTCTCCTCTCCTCTCCTCTCCTCTCCTCTCTCCTTCTCTCTCCTCCTCTCCTCTCCTAAACCTCTCCTCTCCTCTCTTCTCCTCTCTTCTCCTCTCTCCTCCTCTCTCCTTCTCTCTCTCCTAAACCTCTCTCCTCTCCTCTCCTAAACCTCTCTCCTCTCCTCTTCTCTTCTCTTCTCCTCTCCACTCCTCTCTCTCCTAAACCTCTCTCCTCTCCTCTCCTAAACCTCTCCTCCTCTCTCCTCTCCTCTCCTAAACCTCTCTTCTCTGTAGTACCATATTGTCTGGATGATAGAAGATTGTAATTGTTAGTATTAGATGAGAACAAAACAAAAGCTAACAGCTAATCTGGATGATCCATTTAAAGCTGGAATCATTTATTTTATTTTACCATTTCAGCTGTCGCGCTAGCTGTTCGGTCCGAACAGATTCACAAACCCCTACACTTGCCGGGACAGGCCTGCTCCATCCGTGGCTAAGGCCAGTCTGAGAAACGTGCTAACATACATTTGTGCTATGAAACTAAATAAATACTGCTCTCTGACCCACAAAACTTATTTGCATAGATTCATGATAGTATTGTTATACAAAGCAAGGAACATGAACTTCAAAACATGTCGTTGTATTTGAATTTGCAGCTGTTGGTAAGTAACGTGGGATGGAACCGGTTCAGGGAAAAGAACTGAAAACCGGAAAATAACAAACAAATTTAAGGAACAGAATCAGAACCGGGAATGAAAGTGATCTATACTGTTCCGGAACAGAACCGTTATTTTAAAAGCATGGGAATCGGTTAATACAGTTCTTCAACATTCCGGGAATTTTTGTTCTAGTCCCACAAAAAAACGCAACAAAGAGTTTATGCAAAGCCCTCCTCCTGTCAATCAGAAACTTCTTCCAGCGTCTCCCTGACAGCTGAACATCTTTGCCAGTGTATGTGTGTGTAGCATACATGCCCCTCCCCCTCAGAAGCATAGCTGTAGACTACTGACGTTACAAGCCCCTCCCCCTCCGAAGCATAGCTGTAGACTACTGACGTTACAAGCCCCTCCCCCTCAGAAGCATAGCTGTAGACTACTGACGTTACAAGCCCCTCCCCCTCAGAAGCATAGCTGTGGACTACTGATGTTACAAGCCCCTCCCCCTCAGAAGCATAGCTGTAGACTACTGATGTTACAAGCCCCTCTCCCTCAGAAGCATAGCTGTAGACTACTGACGTTACAAGCCCCTCCCCCTCAGAAGCATAGCTGTAGACTACTGATGTTACAAGCCCCTCCCCCTCTGAAACATAGCTGTAGACTACTGATGTTACAAGCCCCTCCCCCTCAGAAGCATAGCTGTAGACTACTGATGTTACAAGCCCCTCCCCCTCTGAAGCATAGCTGTAGACTACTGACGTTACAACAAGCGTGATTCAGAAGATAGGGAGAGAGATTTATTAAAGAATGGATTCACTTTTTCAATGCTAGTTAGAGATAATATAGTTATCACATTTCACATTGGATTTATTAACTACAAAAACGTAAGAAGTGTTTTTAATTCTGTTGCCGCTCTGCACTCACAAGCTTGTTAGCTAGCTAGCTCTGGTCCAACGTTAGCTAGCTCTGGTCCAACGTTAGCTAGCTCTGGTCCAGCGTTAGCTAGCTCTGGTCCAGCGTTAGCTAGCTCTGGTCCAGCGTTAGCTAGCTCTGGTCCAGCGTTAGCTAGCTCTGGTCCAGCGTTAGCTAGCTCTGGTCCAACGTTAACTAGCTCTGGTCCAACGTTAGCTAGCTCTGGTCCAACGTTAGCTAGCTCTGGTCCAACGTTAGCTAGCTCTGGTCCAACGTTAGCTAGCTCTGGTCCAGCGTTAGCTAGCTCTGGTCCAGCGTTAGCTAGCTCTGGTCCAGCGTTAGCTAGCTCTGGTCCAACGTTAGCTAGCTCTGGTCCAACGTTAGCTAGCTCTGGTCCAACGTTAGCTAGCTCTGGTCCAGCGTTAGCTAGCTCTGGTCCAACGTTAGCTAGCTCTGGTCCAGTGTTAGCTAGCTCTGGTCCAGAAGTTCAGACATTCAAAGTTCCTCCATTAGAAGCCGCTCCTCCGTAGGTATAATTCTGCGGGCCTAATTCAGATAGTGATGTCATAACAAGATGCCGAGCGCTTCCAGCCTCCTCCTCCAACCTCTCTCTCCCCACACGTCTTTTACACTTGTCTTTACATCACATCCTGTAAACAACTCACTGAAATACAGTTTTCCTGCTCCGTAGCAAGCTGCTCTACCCACAATGCACGATTTGTGAAGTTTAATTTAATGTCAAGCTAAATGTTTTAAGAAAAAAATGATTTAAGAGGTTTAATAAAGAACAGAAAGCAACGATATAAACCGGTAAATTTTGGGGGGTTCGAACCAGTTCAGAACATTATTTTACTGGTCATAACAGTGGAATGGAATGAAAAACAATCTGTTCAGAATCTGAAAATAATTTTTGGTTCCAACCCTCTGGTAAGTAAGGAATCTGCGATGTTTCTGCCATGACTTACTGCATCTCCAAGGTGAAGTTAGAAAAGCCACAGCTCAAAATCGTTGTCGGCTACAAGGTGTAATAAAAAAATATGTGACGTTATAGAACCACATAGGTGGATCAGATCACGATATAACTACTACTGTGAACCAGACAGTAACCTTGGTTCAGATCAGATCACAATATAACTACTACTGTAAACCAGACAGTAACTTTGGTTCAAATCACGATATAACTACTACTGTAAACCAGACAGTAACCTTGGGTCAGATCAGATCATAATTATCTAGCCAGTTACCGAGGTTACCTAGCTAGCTATCGAGGTTACCTAGCCAGCTACACTCTCAAACAAAGTCAACAACGCAGCCACTGCTAGCTAGCCTACTTCAGCAGTACTGTATCATTTTAATCATTTTGGTCAATAAGATTTCTGCAACGTAAGCTTAACTTTCTGAACATTCGAGACGTGTAGTCCACTTGTCATTCCAATCTCCTTTGCATTAGCGTAGCCTCTTCTGTAGCCTGTCAACTATGTGTCTGTCTATCCCTGTTCTCTCCTCTCTGCACAGACCATACAAACGCTTCACACCGCGTGGCCGCGGCCACCCTAACCTGGTGGTCCCAGCGCGCACGACCCACGTGGAGTTCCAGGTCTCCGGCAGCCTCTGGAACTGCCGATCTGCGGCCAACAAGGCAGAGTTCATCTCAGCCTATGCTTCCCTCCAGTCCCTCGACTTCTTGGCACTGACGGAAACATGGATCACCACAGATAACACTGCTACTCCTACTGCTCTCTCCTCGTCTGCCCACGTGTTCTCGCACACCCCGAGAGCTTCTGGTCAGCGGGGTGGTGGCACCGGGATCCTCATCTCTCCCAAGTGGTCATTCTCCCTTTCTCCCCTTACCCATCTGTCTATCGCCTCCTTTGAATTCCATGCTGTCACAGTTACCAGCCCTTTCAAGCTTAACATCCTTATCATTTATCGCCCTCCAGGTTCCCTCGGAGAGTTCATCAATGAGCTTGATGCCTTGATAAGCTCCTTTCCTGAGGACGGCTCACCTCTCACAGTTCTGGGTGACTTTAACCTCCCCACGTCTACCTTTGACTCATTCCTCTCTGCCTCCTTCTTTCCACTCCTCTCCTCTTTTGACCTCACCCTCTCACCTTCCCCCCCTACTCACAAGGCAGGCAATACGCTTGACCTCATCTTTACTAGATGCTGTTCTTCCACTAACCTCATTGCAACTCCCCTCCAAGTCTCCGACCACTACCTTGTATCCTTTTCCCTCTCGCTCTCATCCAACACTTCCCACACTGCCCCTACTCGGATGGTATCGCGCCGTCCCAACCTTCGCTCTCTCTCCCCCGCTACTCTCTCCTCTTCCATCCTATCATCTCTTCCCTCTGCTCAAACCTTCTCCAACCTATCTCCTGATTCTGCCTCCTCAACCCTCCTCTCCTCCCTTTCTGCATCCTTTGACTCTCTATGTCCCCTATCCTCCAGGCCGGCTCGGTCCTCCCCTCCTGCTCCGTGGCTCGACGACTCATTGCGAGCTCACAGAACAGGGCTCCGGGCAGCCGAGCGGAAATGGAGGAAAACTCGCCTCCCTGCGGACCTGGCATCCTTTCACTCCCTCCTCTCTACATTTTCCTCTTCTGTCTCTGCTGCTAAAGCCACTTTCTACCACTCTAAATTCCAAGCATCTGCCTCTAACCCTAGGAAGCTCTTTGCCACCTTCTCCTCCCTCCTGAATCCTCCTCCCCCTCCCCCCCCCCCCCCTTCTCCCTCTCTGCAGATGACTTCGTCAACCATTTTGAAAAGAAGGTCGACGACATCCGATCCTCGTTTGCTAAGTCAAACGACACCGCTGGTTCTGCTCACACTGCCCTACCCTGTGCTCTGACCTCTTTCTCCCCTCTCTCTCCAGATGAAATCTCGCGTCTTGTGACGGCCGGCCGCCCAACAACCTGCCCGCTTGACCCTATCCCCTCCTCTCTTCTCCAGACCATTTCCGGAGACCTTCTCCCCTACCTCACCTCGCTCATCAACTCATCCTTGACCGCTGGCTACGTCCCTTCCGTCTTCAAGAGAGCGAGAGTTGCACCCCTTCTGAAAAAACCTACACTCGATCCCTCCGATGTCAACAACTACAGACCAGTATCCCTTCTTTCTTTTCTCTCCAAAACTCTCGAACGTGCCGTCCTTGGCCAGCTCTCCTGCTATCTCTCTCAGAATGACCTTCTTGATCCAAATCAGTCAGGTTTCAAGACTAGTCATTCAACTGAGACTGCTCTTCTCTGTATCACGGAGGCGCTCCGCACTGCTAAAGCTAACTCTCTCTCCTCTGCTCTCATCCTCCTAGACCTATCGGCTGCCTTCGATACTGTGAACCATCAGATCCTCCTCTCCACCCTCTCCGAGTTGGGCATCTCCGGCGCGGCCCACGCTTGGATTGCGTCCTACCTGACAGGTCGCTCCTACCAGGTGGCGTGGCGAGAATCTGTCTCCTCACCACGTGCTCTCACCACTGGTGTCCCCCAGGGCTCTGTTCTAGGCCCTCTCCTATTCTCGCTATACACCAAGTCACTTGGCTCTGTCATAACCTCACATGGTCTCTCCTATCATTGCTATGCAGACGACACACAATTAATCTTCTCCTTTCCCCCTTCTGATGACCAGGTGGCGAATCGCATCTCTGCATGTCTGGCAGACATATCAGTGTGGATGACGGATCACCACCTCAAGCTGAACCTCGGCAAGACGGAGCTGCTCTTCCTCCCGGGGAAGGACTGCCCGTTCCATGATCTCGCCATCACGGTTGACAACTCCATTGTGTCCTCCTCCCAGAGCGCTAAGAACCTTGGCGTGATCCTGGACAACACCCTGTCGTTCTCAACTAACATCAAGGCGGTGGCCCGTTCCTGTAGGTTCATGCTCTACAACATCCGCAGAGTACGACCCTGCCTCACACAGGAAGCGGCGCAGGTCCTAATCCAGGCACTTGTCATCTCCCGCCTGGATTACTGCAACTCGCTGTTGGCTGGGCTCCCTGCCTGTGCCATTAAACCCCTACAACTCATCCAGAACGCCGCAGCCCGTCTGGTGTTCAACCTTCCCAAGTTCTCTCACGTCACCCCGCTCCTCCGCTCTCTCCACTGGCTTCCAGTTGAAGCTCGCATCCGCTACAAGACCATGGTGCTTGCCTACGGAGCTGTGAGGGGAACGGCACCTCAGTACCTTCAGGCTCTGATCAGGCCCTACACCCAAACAAGGGCACTGCGTTCATCCACCTCTGGCCTGCTCGCCTCCCTACCACTGAGGAAGTACAGTTCCCGCTCAGCCCAGTCAAAACTGTTCGCTGCTCTGGCACCCCAATGGTGGAACAAACTCCCTCACGACGCCAGGACAGCGGAGTCAATCACCACCTTCCGGAGACACCTGAAACCCCACCTCTTTAAGGAATACCTAGGATAGGATAAAGTAATCCTTCTGACCCCCCCCCCCCCCCCTTAAAAGATTTAGATGCACTATTGTAAAGTGGCTGTTCCACTGGATGTCATAAGGTGAATGCACCAATTTGTAAGTCGCTCTGGATAAGAGCGTCTGCTAAATGACTTAAATGTAAATGTAAATGTAATATAACTACTACTGTGAACCAGACAGTAACCTTGGTTCAGATCAGATCACAATATAACTACTATTGTAAACCAGACAGTAACCTTGGGTCAGATCAGATCACGATATAACTACTACTGTAAACCAGACAGTAACCTTGGTTCAGATCAGATCACGATATAACTACTACTGTAAACCAGACAGTAACCTTGGTTCAGATCAGATCACAATATAACTACTACTGTAAACCAGACAGTAACCTTGGTTCAGATCAGATCACGATATAACTACTACTGTAAACCAGACAGTAACCTTGGTTCAGATCAGATCACGATATAACTACTACTGTAAACCAGACAGTAACCTTGGGTCAGATCAGATCATAACATAAGTCATATACCAGACAGTAACCTTGGTTCAGATCAGATCATGACATAAGTCATATACCAGACAGTAACCTTGGTTCAGATCAGATCATTACATAAGTCATATACCAGTCAGTAACCTTGGTTTGCCTCCTCGCCCGGCTGGGTCTATGTGTTATGGACCAGCGGAAGGGGAAAGAGATCGTTCTTACAATAGTGTATATCACACAGTGATAATCCACTGGACTCCTGTGGAACTCAAGAGCATCTCGCCTTTGAACGAAACATAAACATCCTTCAAAACGCTTTCCTTACTGAGAGAGTTCCCCAATGCTCTCAACAAGGCTAATGACATCGGCCTGTTTAAGATAAAACATTAGGCTCCCTATTTAATGGAGTAGTGTATTGTTTCACCAAGATAAACTAATATTAGTTATATATTCCATGAATGTACTGTAGGTGTACAGTAGCTGTGAACTCAGGCAGGTCGGAGCCAGTGGCTGCAGTGTTGACGTTCCGTCCTACTAAATGAGGCCAGAAGCAACAGCGTAATCACTAAACTAATCTGTTTCTGGGACACACCCTGCTTTCAATCTCACAGCAGGGCGAGGACGACAGCCAAATAGGGCTGACATGTTCCCTGGCCTTAAAACACACTTTATCTAACCCGATCTACTGTATAGTGTATATGCCATCCATAAAACATTGTGAACTATGACCCCGTTGGCCAGAGAATGATGTAAGGCCTACGTAAACACATGATTAGTACATAGTCGTAAACAACTATTAACACCGTATGCATGATTCCATTTCCAACAAGCTGATAAAGGTTGATGTCCGATATGTCATTTATGTCACTGTAAAAACAAAGTATTAAAATGAGTAGCAAAGCTGTAACTAAAACTTAAATATCAAGCTTTTTGATCATTCATGAGTGGAAAGGCAGTTCCAGGGCCACTAGTGGCATTTTGAACATTTCAGTTTCAACAATTTTAATGTGTTCATGAAATACGTGACACAGATACAATACAATAGACAAGGTATGTGTTGCACCATCATACTGAACACCATCATACTGAACCCCATCATACTGAACACCATCATACTGAACCCCATCATACTGAACACGATCCTACTGAACCCCATCCTACTGAACACCATCAACAGAAAACAGCATCATACTGAACACCATCATACTGAACAGCATCACACTGAACACCATCACACTGAACACCATCACACTGAACACTATCATACTGAACACCATCATACTGAACACCATCATACTGAACACCATCACACTGAACACCATCATACTGAACACCATCATACTGAACATCATCATACTGAACACCATCACACTGAACAACATCATACTGAACACCATCATACTGAACACCAGCCTACTGAACACCATCACACTGAACACCATCATACTGAACACCATCATACTGAACACCATCATACTGAACACCATCATACTGAACACCATCCTACTGAACACCATCAACAGAGAACAGCATCATACTGAACACCATCATACTGAACAGCATCATACTGAACACCATCATACTGAACACCATCATACTGAACACCATCAACAGAGAACAGCATCATACTGAACCCCATCATACTGAACCCCATCATACTGAACACCATCACACTGAACACCATCACACTGAACACCATCATACCTAACACATCACACTGAACCCAATCATACTGAACACCATCCTACTGAACACCATCCTACTGAACACCATCCTACTGAACACCATCCTACTGAACACCATCCTACGACACTCATATAACACCATCATACTGAACACCATCACACTGAACACCATCATACTGAACACCATCATACACCATCACACTGAACACCATCATACTGAACACCATCATACTGAACACCATCCTACTGAAGACCATCATACTGAACACCATCATACTGAACACCATCATACTGAACACCATCATACTGAACCCAATCATACTGAACCCCATCATACTGAACACCATCACACTGAACACCATCACACTGAACACCATCATACTGAACACCATCAACAGAGAACAGCATCATACTGAACACCATCATACTGAACACCATCATACTGAACACCATCAACAGAGAACAGCATCATACTGAACCCCATCATACTGAACAGCATCATACTGAACACCATCATACTGAACAGCATCATACTGAACAGCATCATACTGAACACCATCATACTGAACACCATCATACTGAACACCATCACACTGAACACCATCATACTGAACACCATCATACTGAACACCATCATACTGAACACCATCATACTGAACACCATCATACTGAAGACCATCATACTGAACACCATCATACTGAACAGCATCATACTGAACAGCATCATACTGAACACCATCATACTGAACACCATCATACTGAACACCATCATACTGAACACCATCAACAGAGAACAGCATCATACTGAACAGCATCATACTGAACAGCATCATACTGAACACCATCAACAGAGAACAGCATCATACTGAACACCATCATACTGAACACCATCACACTGAACACCATCACACTGAACACCATCACACTGAACACCATCAACAGAGAACAGCATCATACTGAACACCATCATACTGAACACCATCACACTGAACACCATCACACTGAACACATCACACTGAACACCATCACACTGAAACACCCATACTGAACACCATCCACATGAACACCATCACACTGAACCCCATCATACTGAACACCATCACTACTGAACACCATCATACTGAACCCAATCATACTGAACCCCATCATACTGAACACCATCATACTGAACACCATCATACTGAACACCATCACACTGAACCCAATCATACTGAACCCCATCATACTGAACACCATCATACTGAACACCATCATACTGAACACCATCACACTGAACACCATCACACTGAACACCATCATACTGAACCCCATCCTACTGAACACCATCACACTGAACACCATCATACACCATCACACTGAACACCATCATACTGAACACCATCCTACTGAAGACCATCATACTGAACACCATCACACTGAACACCATCATACTGAACACCATCATACTGAACCCAATCATACTGAACCCCTTCATACTGAACACCATCATACTGAACACCATCCTACTGAACACCATCATACTGAACACCATCCTACTGAACACCATCATACTGAACACCATCACACTGAACACCATCATACTGAACACCATCACACTGAACACCATCATACTGAACACCATCACACTGAACACCATCATACTGAACACCATCACACTGAACACCATCACACTGAACACCATCATACTGAACACCATCATACACCATCACACTGAACACCATCATACTGAACCCCATCACACTGAACACCATCATACTGTTCTGAGCAGCTGCTCTAATAAAGTGTCCTCATTCACTCCTTCTCAATACTGCATATTCTCTAATTCAAACCAGAACTTTCCTCTGGCTGACTTGACTGGGGAACTCCTGTCCTCTCGGCTGCTCTGCTCTGCTCTCCTTCCCCCTCCTCTTCCATTCCTACCCTCTCCTTCTCCTCTCTCCTATCTCCTATCTCCTCCCCCTTCTCCTTTCTGTTCCTCTTCTCCACTCCTCTCGTCTTCGCCTCTCCTCTCAACTCACCTATCCTGAGTCTACAGAATAATTCTAACAGAATAGTCTCATCTCCTTCTTCTCCTCAGTGGACCATCTCATGTGGTTGCCATGTGCTTTCCCATGCTGTTAGTTACCACAGAGTGAATCTACAGAATCAACAGAACATGTTACTTTTAACAGATTGTTGATAAGTCCTGTTGCAACTGAGGAAACATCCTCCTAGATCTCTCTCTCTCTCTCTCTCTGTCTCTCTCTCTGTCTCTCTCTCTGTCTCTGTCTCTGTCTCTCTCTCTGTCTCTCTCTCTGTCTCTGTCTCTCTCTATCTCCACAGCTGTTTCCTCAGGCAAATGACCTTGCAGAGTCTTAAATGCAACCGACAGTAAACAGTCAAACAGTCAGGTGAACTAACACACGAGGCACACAGGTCAGGGTTATATATGTTCCTTCATGTACTGAGATGTTTCACTTCCTGAGCAGTGTGTGTGTGTGTTCGTGTGTCTGTGTGTGCGTGCATATGCGTGTGTTCGTGCGTGTGTGCGCGTGCATATGCGTGTGTTCGTGCGTGCATATGCGTGTGTTCGTGCGTGTGTGTGTGCGTGTGCGCGTGTGTGTTCGTGTGTCTGTGTTCGTGTGCGTGTTCGTGTGTGTGCGTGTGTTCGTGTGCGTGTTCGTGTGTGTGTGTGTGTGTGTGTGTGTGTGTGTGTGTTGACTATAAGACAGTGTGTGCTCTGCTATGGGTCCTTGTGGGTTTAGTTTACAGGGTTCATGTCCTCCTTCAGATGAAGACACAGCCCAGTCCTAATTCACTCCCTGTAAATTCCCCTTTGCCCGTAACCCAATCTTAAACCCATCTTCACAGCTCTGAAGAACCTGGATTAATATTAGCAGGGAAGTGATGGAGCTTACAGCATATTGCTTCTACCTTACAGATCAGGGGTAAAGGGTTAGGGGTTAGGGGTAAGGGGCTAGAGGTTAGGGGTAAGGGGCTAGGGGTTAGGGGCTAGAGGTTAGGGGTTAGGGGTTAGGGTTAAGGGTAGGGTAGGGTAGGGAGCGTTATGACCAAGGAGAAAGGGCTAGGGAGGAATTAGGACCAGTTAGTTCTGTAACAGAGAGGAGAGGTCTCTATGAAGGACCAGTTAGTTCTGTAACAGAGAGGAGAGGTCTCTATGAACGACCAGTTAGTTCTGTAACAGAGAGGAGAGGTCTCTATGAAGGACCAGTTAGTTCTGTAACAGAGGGAGAGGTCTCTATGAAGGACCAGTTAGTTCTGTAACAGAGAGGAGAGGTCTCTATGAAGGACCAGTTAGTTCTGTAACAGAGAGGAGAGGTCTCTATGAAGGACCAGTTAGTTCTGTAACAGAGGGGAGAGGTCTCTATGAAGGTCCAGTTAGTTCTGTAACAGAGAGGAGAGGTCTCTATGAAGGACCAGTTAGTTCTGTAACAGAGAGGAGAGGTCTCTATGAAGGACCAGTTAGTTCTGTAACAGAGAGGAGAGGTCTCTATGAAGGACCAGTTAGTTCTGTAACAGAGAGGAGAGGTCTCTATGAAGGACCAGTTAGTTCTGTAACAGAGAGGAGAGGTCTCTATGAAGGACCAGTTAGTTCTGTAACAGAGAGGAGAGGTCTCTATGAAGGACCAGTTAGTCCTGTAACAGAGGGGAGAGGTCTCTCTGAACAACCAGTTAGTTCTGTAACAGAGAGGAGAGGTCTCTATGAAGGACCAGTTAGTTCTGTAACAGAGAGGAGAGGTCTCTATGAAGGACCAGTTAGTTCTGTAACAGAGGAGAGGTCTCTATGAACGACCAGTTAGTTCTGTAACAGAGAGGAGAGGTCTCTATGAAGGACCAGTTAGTTCTGTAACAGAGAGGAGAGGTCTCTATGAAGGACCAGTTAGTTCTGTAACAGAGAGGAGAGGTCTCTATGAAGGACCAGTTAGTTCTGTAACAGAGAGGAGAGGTCTCTATGAAGGACCAGTTAGTTCTGTAACAGAGAGAGAGGTCTCTATGAAGGACCAGTTAGTTCTGTAACGAGAGGAGAGGTCTCTATGAAGGACCAGTTAGTTCTGTAACAGAGGGAGAGGTCTCTATGAAGACAGTTAGTTCTGTAACAGAGGAGAGGTCTCTATGAAGGACCAGTTAGTTCTGTAACCGAGAGGAGAGGTCTCTATGAAGGACCAGTTAGTTCTGTAACAGAGAGGAGAGGTCTCTATGAACGACCAGTTAGTTCTGTAACAGAGAGGAGAGGTCTCTATGAAGGACCAGTTAGTTCTGTAACAGAGAGGAGAGGTCTCTATGAAGGACCAGTTAGTTCTGTAACAGAGAGGAGAGGTCTCTATGAAGGACCAGTTAGTTCTGTAACAGAGAGGAGAGGTCTCTATGAAGGACCAGTTAGTTCTGTAACAGAGAGGAGAGGTCTCTATGAAGGACCAGTTAGTTCTGTAACAGAGAGGAGAGGTCTCTATGAAGGACCAGTTAGTTCTGTAACAGAGGGGAGAGGTCTCTATGAAGGACCAGTTAGTTCTGTAACAGAGAGGAGAGGTCTCTATGAAGGTCCAGTTAGTTCTGTAACAGAGAGGAGAGGTCTCTATGAAGGACCAGTTAGTTCTGTAACAGAGAGGAGAGGTCTCTATGAAGGACCAGTTAGTTCTGTAACAGAGAGGAGAGGTCTCTATGAAGGACCAGTTAGTTCTGTAACAGAGGAGAGGTCTCTATGAAGGACCAGTTAGTTCTGTAACAGAGAGGAGAGGTCTCTATGAAGGACCAGTTAGTTATGTAACAGAGAGGAGAGGTCTCTATGAAGGACCAGTTAGTTCTGTAACAGAGAGGAGAGGTCTCTATGAAGGCCAGTTAGTTCTGTAACAGAGGGAGAGGTCTCTATGAAGGACCAGTTAGTTCTGTAACAGAGAGGAGAGGTCTCTATGAAGGTACCAGTTAGTTCTGTAACAGAGAGGAGAGGTCTCTATGAAGGACCAGTTAGTTCTGTAACAGAGAGGAGAGGTCTCTATGAAGGACAGTTAGTTCTGTAACAGAGAGGAGAGGTCTCTATGAAGGTCAGTTAGTTCTGTAACAGAGAGGAGAGGTCTCTATGAAGGACCAGTTAGTTCTGTACAGATAGGAGAGGTCTCTATGAAGGACCAGTTAGTTCTGTAACAGAGAGGAGAGGTCTCTATGAAGGACTAGTTAGTTCTGTAACAGAGGGGAGAGGTCTCTATGAAGGACTCAGTTAGTTCTGTACAGAGAGGAGAGGTCTCTATGAAGGACCAGTTAGTTCTGTAACAGAGAGGAGAGGTCTCTATGAAGGACCAGTTAGTTCTGTAACAGAGAGGAGAGGTCTCTATGAAGGTCCAGTTAGTTCTGTAACAGAGAGGAGAGGTCTCTATGAAGGACCAGTTAGTTCTGTAACAGATAGGAGAGGTCTCTATGAAGGACCAGTTAGTTCTGTAACAGAGAGGAGAGGTCTCTATGAAGGACTAGTTAGTTCTGTAACAGAGGGGAGAGGTCTCTATGAAGGACCAGTTAGTTCTGTAACAGAGAGGAGAGGTCTCTATGAAGGACCAGTTAGTTTCTGTAACAGAGAGGAGAGGTCTCTATGAAGGACCAGTTAGTTCTGTAACAGGAACATGAGAGGAGAGAGAAGTCGATAAAAGAGAGGAAGGTGCTTAGAAGGCGTAAGAGACAAGAGGAGACTCTTACTGAAGTTCTAGACGAAGTGTAGAGTCTCTAGTAAAACAGAGAAGAGAGGGAGAGGTCTCTATGAAGGACCAGTTAGTTCTGTAACAGAGAGGAGAGGTCTCTATGAAGGACCAGTTAGTTCTGTAACAGAGAGGAGAGGTCTCTATGAAGGACCAGTTAGTTCTGTAACAGAGGGGAGAGGTCTCTATGAAGGACCAGTTAGTTCTGTAACAGAGAGGAGAGGTCTCTATGAAGGACCAGTTAGTTCTGTAACAGAGAGGAGAGGTCTCTATGAAGGACCAGTTAGTTCTGTAACAGAGAGGAGAGGTCTCTATGAAGGACCAGTTGGTCTGTAACAGAGGGAGGGTCTCTATGAAGGACAGTTAGTTCTGTAACAGAGAGGAGAGGTCTCTATGAAGGACCAGTTAGTTCTGTAACAGAGAGGAGAGGTCTCTATGAAGGACCAGTTAGTTCTGTAACAGAGGGGAGTCTCTATGAGGACCAGTTAGTTCTGTAACAGAGAGGAGAGGTCTCTATGAAGGACCAGTTAGTTCTGTAACAGAGAGGAGAGGTCTCTATGAAGGACCAGTTAGTTCTGTAACAGAGAGGAGAGGTCTCTATGAAGACCAGTTAGTTCTGTAACAGAGAGGAGAGGTCTCTATGAAGGACCAGTTAGTTCTGTAACAGAGAGGAGAGGTCTCTATGAAGGACCAGTTAGTTCTGTAACAGAGAGGAGAGGTCTCTATGAAGGACCAGTTAGTTCTGTAACAGAGGGAGAGGTCTCTATGAAGGACAGTTAGTTCTGTAACAGAGAGGAGAGGTCTCTATGAAGGACCAGTTAGTTCTGTAACAGAGAGGAGAGGTCTCTATGAAGGACCAGTTAGTTCTGTAACAGAGAGGAGAGGTCTCTATGAAGGACCAGTTAGTTCTGTAACAGAGAGGAGAGGTCTCTATGAAGGACCAGTTATGTTCTGTAACAGAGAGGAGAGGTCTCTATGAAGGACCAGTTAGTTCTGTAACAGAGAGGAGAGGTCTCTAGAAGGACCAGTTAGTTCTGTAACAGAGAGGAGAGGTCTCTATGAAGGACCAGTTAGTTCTGTAACAGGAGGAGAGGTCTCTATGAAGGACCAGTTAGTTCTGTAACAGAGGGAGAGGTCTTATGAAGACCAGTTAGTTCTGTAACAGAGAGGAGAGGTCTCTATGAAGGACCAGTTAGTTCTGTAACAGAGAGGAGAGGTCTCTATGAAGGACCAGTTAGTTCTGTAACAGAGAGGAGAGGTCTCTATGAAGGACCAGTTAGTTCTGTAACAGAGAGGAGAGGTCTCTATGAAGGACCATTAGTTCTGTAACAGAGGAGAGGTCTCTGAAGACCGTTAGTTCTGTAACAGAGAGGAGAGGTCTCTATGAAGGACCAGTTAGTTCTGTAACAGAGAGGAGAGGTCTCTATGAAGGACCAGTTAGTTCTGTAACAGAGAGGAGAGGTCTCTATGAAGGACCAGTTAGTTCTGTAACAGAGAGGAGAGGTCTCTATGAAGGACCAGTTAGTTCTGTAACAGAGAGGAGAGGTCTCTATGAAGGCCAGTTAGTTCTGTAACAGAGAGGAGAGGTCTCTATGAAGGACCAGTTAGTTCTGTAACAGAGAGGAGAGGTCTCTATGAAGGACCAGTTAGTTCTGTAACAGAGAGGAGAGGTCTCTATGAAGGACCAGTTAGATTCTGTAACAGAGAGGAGAGGTCTCTATGAAGGACCAGTTAGTTCTGTAACAGAGAGGAGAGGTCTCTATGAAGGACCAGTTAGTTCTGTAACAGAGGGGAGAGGTCTCTATGAAGGACCAGTTAGTTCTGTAACAGAGAGGAGAGGTCTCTATGAAGGACCAGTTAGTTCTGTAACAGAGAGGAGAGGTCTCTATGAAGGACCAGTTAGTTCTGTAACAGAGGGGAGAGGTCTCTATGAAGGACCAGTTAGTTCTGTAACAGAGAGGAGAGGTCTCTGAAGGACCAGTTAGTTCTGTAACAGAGAGGAGAGGTCTCTATGAAGGACCAGTTAGTTCTGTAACAGAGAGGAGAGGTCTCTATGAAGGACCAGTTAGTTCTGTAACAGAGAGGAGAGGTCTATGAAGGACCAGTTAGTTCTGTAACAGAGGAGAGGTGTCTATGAAGGACCAGTTAGTTCTGTAACAGAGAGGAGAGGTCTCTATGAAGGACCAGTAGTTCTGTACAGAGAGGAGAGGTCTCTATGAAGCCAGTTAGTTCTGTAACAGAGAGGAGAGGTCTCTATGAAGGACCAGTTAGTTCTGTAACAGAGAGGAGAGGTCTCTATGAAGGACCAGTTAGTTCTGTAACAGAGAGGAGAGGTCTCTATGAGGACCAGTTAGTTCTGTAACGAGAGGAGAGGTCTCTATGAAGGACCAGTTAGTTCTGTAACAGAGAGGAGAGGTCTCTATGAAGGACCAGTTAGTTCTGTAACAGAGAGGAGAGGTCTCTATGAAGACCAGTTAGTTCTGTAACAGAGAGGAGAGGTCTCTATGAAGGACCAGTTAGTTCTGTAACAGAGAGGAGAGGTCTCTATGAAGGACCAGTTAGTTCTGTACAGAGAGGAGAGGTCTCTATGAAGGACAGTTAGTTTCTGTAACAGAGAGGAGAAGGTCTCTATGAAGACCAGTTAGTTCTGTAACAGAGAGGAGAGGTCTCTATGAAGGCAGTTAGTTCTGTAACAGAGGAGAGGTTCTATGAAGACCAGTTAGTTCTGTAACAGAGAGGAGAGGTCTCTATGAAGGACCAGTTAGTTCTGTAAAGGAGGAGAGGTCTCTATGAAGGACCAGTTAGTTCTGTAACAGAGAGGAGAGGTCTCTATGAAGGACCAGTTAGTTCTGTAACAGAGAGGAGGGGTCTCTATGAAGGACCGTTAGTTCTGTAACAGAGAGGAGAGGTCTCTATGAAGGCCAGTTAGTTCTGTAACAGAGAGGAGAGGTCTCTATGAAGGACCAGTTAGTTCTGTAACAGAGAGGAGAGGTCTCTATGAGGACCAGTTAGTTCTGTACAGAGAGGAGAGGTCTCTATGAAGGACCAGTTTTCTGTAACAGAGAGGAGAGGTCTCTATGAGACCAGTTAGTTCTGTAACAGAGGGAGAGGTCTCTATGAAGGCAGTTAGTTCTGTAACAGAGGGGAGAGTCTCTATGAAGACCAGTTAGTTCTGTAACAGAGAGGAGAGGTCTCTATGAAGGACCAGTTAGTCTGTAACAGAGAGGAGAGGTCTCTATGAAGGACCAGTTAGTTCTGTAACAGAGAGAGAGGTCTCTATGAAGGACCGTTAGTTCTGTAACAGAGAGGAGAGGTCTCTATGAAGGACCAGTTAGTTCTGTAACAGAGAGGAGAGGTCTCTGAACGACCAGTTAGTTCTGTAACAGAGAGGAGAGGTCTCTATGAAGGACCAGTTAGTTCTGTAACAGAGAGGAGAGGTCTCTATGAAGGACCAGTTAGTTCTGTAACAGAGAGGAGAGGTCTCTATGAACGACCAGTTAGTTCTGTAACAGAGAGGAGAGGTCTCTATGAAGGACCAGTTAGTTCTGTAACAGAGAGGAGAGGTCTCTATGAAGGCCAGTTTAGTTCTGTAACAGAGAGGAGAGGTCTCTATGAAGGACCAGTTAGTTCTGTAACAGAGAGGAGAGGTCTCTATGAAGGACCAGTTAGTTCTGTAACAGAGAGGAGAGGTCTCTATGAAGGACCAGTTAGTTCTGTAACAGAGAGGAGAGGGCTCTATGAAGGACCAGTTAGTTCTGTAACAGAGAGAGAGGTCTCTATGAAGGACCAGTTAGTTCTGTAACAGAGGGAGGGTCTCTATGAAGGACCAGTTAGTTCTGTAACAGAGAGGAGAGGTCTCTATGAAGGACCAGTTAGTTCTGTAACAGAGAGGAGAGGTCTCTATGAAGGACCAGTTAGTTCTGTAACAGAGGGAGAGAGTCTCTATGAAGGACCAGTTAGTTCTGTAACGAGAGGAGAGGTCTCTATGAAGGACCAGTTAGTTCTGTAACAGAGAGGAGAGGTCTCTATGAAGGACCAGTTAGTTCTGTAACAGAGAGGAGAGGTCTCTATGAAGGACCAGTTAGTTCTGAACAGAGAGGAGAGGTCTCTATGAAGGACCAGTTTAGTTCTGTAACAGAGAGGAGAGGTCTCTATGAAGGACCAGTTAGTCTGTAACAGAGAGGAGAGGTCTCTATGAAGGACCAGTTAGTTCTGTAACAGAGAGGAGAGGTCTCTATGAAGCCAGTTAGTTCTGTAACAGAGGGAGAGGTCTCTATGAAGGACCAGTTAGTTTGTAACAGAGAGGAGAGGTCTCTATGAAGGACCAGTTAGTCTGTAACAGAGAGGAGAGGTCTCTATGAAGGACCAGTTAGTTCTGTAACAGAGAGGAGAGGTCGTCTATGAAGGACAGTTAGTTCTGTAACAGAGAGGAGAGGTCTCTATGAAGGACAGTTAGTTCTTAACAGGAGGAGAGGTCCTATGAAGGACCAGTTAGTTTCTGTAACAGAGAGGAGAGGTTCTCTATGAAGGACCAGTTAGTTCTGTAACAGAGAGGAGAGGTCTCTATGAAGGACCAGTTAGTTCTGTAACAGAGAGAGAGGTCTCTATGAAGGACCAGTTAGTTCTGTAACAAGAGGAGAAGTCTCTATGAAGGACCAGTTAGTTCTGTAACAGAGAGGAGAGGTCTCTATGAAGGCCAGTTAGTTCTGAACAGAGGGAGAGGGTCTCTATGAAGACCAGTTAGTTCTGTAACAGAGAGGAGAGGTCTCTATGAAGGACCAGTTAGTTCTGTAACAGAGAGGAGAGGGCTCTATGAAGGACCAGTTAGTTCTGTAACAGAGAGGAGAGGTCTCTATGAAGGACCAGTTAGTTCTGTAACAGAGGGAGAGGTCTCTATGAAGGACCAGTTAGTTCTGTAACAGAGAGGAGAGGTCTCTATGAAGACCAGTTAGTTCTGTAACAGAGAGGAGAGGTCTCTATGAAGGACCAGTTAGTTTCTGTAACAGAGAGGAGAGGTCTCTATGAAGGACCAGTTAGTTCTGTAACAGAGAGGAGAGGTCTCTATGAAGCCAGTTAGTTCTGTAACAGAGAGGAGAGGTCTCTATGAAGGACCAGTTAGTTCTGTAACAGAGGGGAGGGTCTCTATGAAGGACCAGTTAGTTCTGTAACAGAGAGGAGAGGTCTCTATGAAGGACCAGTTAGGTCTGTAACAGGAGGAGTCTCTATGAAGGACCAGTTAGTTCTGTAACAGAGAGGAGAGGTCTCTATGAAGGACCAGTTAGTTCTGTAACAGAGAGGAGGTCTCTGAAGGACCAGTTAGTTCTGTAACAGAGAGGAGAGGTCTCTATGAAGGACCAGTTAGTTCTGTAACAGAGAGGAGAGGTCTCTATGAAGGACCAGTAGTTCTGTAACAGAGAGGAGAGGTCTCTATGAAGGACCAGTTAGTTCGTAAACGAGAGAGAGGTCTCTATGAAGGACCAGTTAGTTCTGTAACAGAGAGGAGAGGTCTCTATGAAGGACCAGTTTGTTCTGTAACAGAGAGGAGAGGTCCTATGAAGGACCAGTTAGTTCTGTAACAGAGAGAGAGGTCTCTATGAGAGGACCAGTTAGTTCTGTAACAGAGAGGAGAGGTCTCTATGAAGGACCAGTTAGTTCTGTAACAGAGAGGAGAGGTCTCTATGAAGGACCAGTTAGTTCTTTAACAGAGAGGAGAGGTCTCTATGAAGGACCAGTTAGTTCTGTAACAGAGAGGAGAGGTCTCTATGAAGGACCAGTTAGTTCTGTAACAGAGAGGAGAGGCTCTATGAAGGACCAGTTAGTTCTGTAACAGAGAGGAGAGGTCTTCAGAAGGACCAGTTAGTTCTGTAACAGAGAGGAGAGGTCTCTATGAAGGACCAGTTAGTTCTGTAACAGAGAGGAGAGGTCTCTATGAAGCCAGTTAGTTCTGTAAAGAGAGGGGAGGTCTCTATGAAGGCATTAGTTCTGTAACAGAGAGGAGAGGTCTCTATGAAGACCAGTTAGTTCTGTAACAGAGAGGAGAGGTCTCTATGAAGGACCAGTTAGTTCTGTAACAGAGAGGAGAGGTCTCTATGAAGGACCAGTTGTTCTGTAAGAGAGAGAGGTCTCTATGAAGGACCAGTTAGTTCTGTAACAGAGAGGAGAGGTCTCTATGAAGGACCAGCAGTTAGTTCTGTAACAGAGAGGAGAGGTCTCTGAGAGACCAGTTAGTTCTGTAACAGAGAGGAGAGGTCTCTATGAAGGACCAGTTAGTTCTGTAACAGAGAGGAGGGTCTCTATGAGGACAGTTAGTTCTGTACAGAGAGGAGAGGTCTCTATGAAGACCAGTTAGTTCTGTAACAGAGAGGAGAGGTCTCTATGAAGGACCAGTTAGTTCTGTAACAGAGAGGAGAGGTCTCTATGAAGGCCAAGTTAGTTCTGTAACAGAGAGGAGAGGTCTCTATGAAGACCAGTTAGTTCTGTAACAGAGAGGAGAGGTCTCTATGAAGGACCAGTTAGTTCTGTAACAGAGAGGAGAGGTCTTATGAAGGACCAGTTAGTTCGTAACAGAGAGGAGAGGTCTCTATGAAGGACCAGTTAGTTCGTAACAGAGAGGAGAGGTCTCTATGAAGGACCAGTTAGTTCGTAACAGAGGGAGGGTCTCTATGAAGGACCAGTTAGTTCTGTAACAGAGAGGAGAGGTCTTATGAAGGACCAGTTAGTTCTGTAACAGAGAGGAGAGGTCTTATGAAGGACCAGTTAGTTCTGTAACAGAGGGGAGAGGTCTCTATGAAGGACCAGTTAGTTCTGTTAACAGAGAGAGAGGTCTCATGAAGGACCAGTAGTTCTGTGTAACAGAGAGGAGAGGTCTCTATGAAGGACCAGTTAGTTCTGTAACAGAGAGGAGAGGTCTCTATGAAGGACCAGTTAGTTCTGTAACAGAGAGGAGAGGTCTCTATGAAGGACCAGTTAGTTCTGTGTAACAGAGAGGAGAGGTCTCTATGAAGGACCAGTTAGTTGTAACAGAGAGGAGAGGTCTCTATGAAGGACCAGTTAGTCTGTACAGGAGGAGAGTCTCTATGAAGCCAGTTAGTTCTGTAACAGAGAGGGAGGTCTCTATGAAGGACCAGTTAGTTCTGTAACAGAGAGGAGAGGTCTCTATGAAGGACCAGTTAGTTCTGTAACAGAGAGAGAGGTCTCTATGAAGGACCAGTTAGTTCTGTAACAGAGAGGAGAGGTCTCTATGAAGGACCAGTTAGTTCTGTAACAGAGAGGAGAGGTCTCTATGAAGGACCGTTAGTTCTGTAACAGAGAGGAGAGGTCTCTATGAAGGACCAGTTAGTTCTGTAACAGAGAGGAGAGGTCTCTATGAAGGACCAGTTAGTTCTGTAACAGAGAGGAGAGGTCTCTATGAAGGACCAGTTAGTTCTGTAACAGAGAGGAGAGGTCTCTATGAAGGACCAGTTAGTTCTGTAACAGAGAGAGAGGTCTCTATGAGGACCAGGAGTTCTGTAACAGAGAGGGAGAGGTCTCTATGAAGGCCAGTTAGTTCTGTAACAGAGGAGAGGTCTCTATGAAGGACCAGTTAGTTCTGTAACAGAGAGGAGAGGTCTCTATGAAGGACCAGTTAGTTCTGTAACAGAGAGGGGGGGGGTCTCTATGAAGGACCAGTTAGTTCTGTAACAGAGAGGAGAGGTCTCTATGAAGGACCAGTTAGTTCTGTAACAGAGAGGAGAGGTCTCTATGAAGAGACCAGTTAGTTCTGTAACAGAGAGGAGAGGTCTCTATGAAGACCAGTTAGTTCTGTAACAGAGAGGAGAGGTCTCTTGAAGGACCAGTTAGTTCTGTAACAGAGAGGAGAGTCTCTCTATGAAGGACCAGTTAGTTCTGTAACAGAGGGAGAGGTCTCTATGAAGGACCAGTAGTTCTGTAACAGAGAGGAGAGGGTCTCTATGAAGGACCAGTTAGTTCTGTAACAGAGAGGAGAGGTCTCTATGAAGGACCAGTTAGTTCTGTAACAGAGAGGAGAGGTCTCTATGAAGGACCAGTTAGTTTGTAACAGAGAGGAGAGGTCTCTATGAAGACCAGTTAGTTCTGTAACAGAGAGGAGAGGTCTCTATGAAGGACCAGTTAGTTCTGTAACAGAGAGGAGAGGTCTCTATGAAGGCCAGTTAGTTCTGTAACAGAGAGGAGAGGTCTCTATGAAGGACAGTTAGTTCTGTAACAGAGAGGAGAGGTCTCTATGAAGGACCAGTTAGTTCTGTAACAGAGAGGAGAGGGCTCTATGAAGGACCTGTAGTTCTGTAACAGAGAGGAGAGGTCTATGAAGGACCAGTTAGTTTGTAACAGAGAGGAGAGGTCTCTATGAAGGACCAGTTAGTTCTGTAACAGAGAGGAAGGTCTTATGAAGACAGTTAGTTCTGTAAAGAGGGAGAGGTCTCTATGAAGGACCAGTTAGTTCTGTAACAGAGAGGAGAGGTCTCTATGAAGGACCAGTTAGTTCTGTAACAGAGAGGAGAGGTCTCTATGAAGGACCAGTTAGTTCGTAACAGAGAGGAGAGGTCTCTATGAAGGACCAGTTAGTTCTGTAACAGAGGGGAGAGGTCTCTATGAAGGTCCAGTTAGTTCTGTAACAGAGGGGAGAGGTCTCTATGAAAGACCAGTTAGTTCTGTAACAGAGAGGAGAGGTCTCTATGAAGGACCAGTTAGTTCTGTAACAGAGAGGAGAGGTCTCTATGAAGGACCAGTTAGTTCTGTAACAGAGAGGAGAGGTCCTATGAAGGACCAGTTAGTTCTGTAACAGAGAGGAGAGGTCTCTATGAAGGACCAGTTAGTTCTGTAACAGAGAGGAGAGGTCTCTATGAAGGACCAGTTAGTTCTGTAACAGAGAGGAGAGGTCTCTATGAAGGACCAGTTGGTCTGTAACAGAGAGGAGAGGTCTCTATGAAGGACAGTTAGTTCTGTAACAGAGAGGAGAGGTCTCTATGAAGGACCAGTTAGTTCTGTAACAGAGAGGAGAGGTCTCTATGAAGGACCAGTTGTTCTGTAACAGAGAGGGAGGTCTCTATGAAGGACCAGTAGTTCTGTAACAGAGAGGAGAGGTCTCTATGAAGGACCAGTTAGTTCTGTAACAGAGAGGAGAGGTCTCTATGAAGGACCAGTTAGTTCTGTAACAGAGGGGAGAGGTCTCTATGAAGGACCAGTTAGTTCTGTAACAGAGAGGAGAGGTCTCTGAACGACCAGTTAGTTCTGTAACAGAGAGGAGAGGTCTCTATGAAGGACCAGTTAGTTCTGTAACAGAGAGGAGAGGTCTCTATGAAACCAGTTAGTTCTGTAACAGAGGAGGAGAGGTCTCTATGAAGGACCAGTTAGTTCTGTAACAGAGAGGAGAGGTCTCTATGAAGGACCAGTTAGTTCTGTAACAGAGAGGAGAGGTCTCTATGAAGGACAGTTAGTTCTGTAACAGAGAGGAGAGGTCTCTATGAAGGACCAGTTAGTTCTGTAACAGAGAGGAGAGGTCTCTATGAAGGACCAGTTAGTTCTGTAACAGAGAGGAGAGGTCTCTATGAAGGACCAGTTAGTTCGGTAACAGAGAGGAGAGGTCTCTATGAAGGACCAGTTAGTTCTGTAACAGAGGGGAGAGGTCTCTATGAAGACCAGTAGTTCTGTAACAGAGAGGAGAGGTCTCTATGAAGGACCAGTTAGTTCTGTAACAGAGAGGAGAGGTCTCTATGAAGGACCAGTTAGTTCTGTAACAGAGAGGAGAGGTCTCTATGAAGGACCAGTTAGTTCTGTAACAGAGAGGAGAGTCTATGAAGGACCAGTTAGTTCTGTAACAGAGAGGAGAGGTCTATGAAGACCAGTTAGTTCTGTAACAGAGAGGAGAGGTCTCTATGAAGGACCAGTTAGTTCTGTAACAGAGAGGAGAGGTCTCTATGAAGGACCAGTTAGTTCTGTAACAGAGAGGAGAGGTCTCTATGAAGGACCAGTTAGTTCTGTAACAGAGAGGAGAGGTCTCTATGAAGGACCAGTTAGTTCTGTAACAGAGAGGAGAGGTCTCTATGAAGGCCAGTTAGTTCTGTAACAGAGAGGAGAGGTCTCTATGAAGGACCAGTTAGTTCTGTAAAAGAGAGGAGAGGTCCTATGAAGGACCAGTTAGTTCTGTAACAGAGAGGAGAGTCTCTATGAAGGACCAGTTAGTTCTGTAAAGAGAGGAGAGGTCTCTATGAAGGACCAGTTAGTTCTGTAACAGAGAGGAGAGGTCTCTATGAAGGACCAGTTAGTTCTGTAACAGAGAGGAGAGGTCTCTATGAAGGACCAGTTAGTCTGTAACAGAGAGGAGAGAGGTTCTATGAAGGACCAGTTAGTTTGTAACAGAGAGGAGAGGTCTCTATGAAGGACCAGTTAGTTCTGTAACAGAGAGGGAGAGGTCTCTATGAAAGACCAGTTAGTTTGTAACAGAGAGGAGAGTCTCATGAAGGACCAGTTAGTTCTGTAACAGAGAGGAGAGGTCTCTATGAAGGACCAGTTAGTTCTGTAACAGAGAGGAGAGGTCTCTATGAAGGACCGTTAGTTTGTAACAGAGAGGAGAGGTCTATAGAAGGACCAGTTAGTTCTGTAACAGAGAGGAGAGGTCTCTATGAAGGACCAGTTAGTTCTGTAACAGAGAGGAGAGGTCTCTATGAAGGACCAGTTAGTTCTGTAACAGAGAGGAGAGGTCTCTATGAAGGACCAGTTAGTTCTGTAACAGAGAGGAGAGGTCTCTATGAAGGACCAGTTAGTTCTGTAACAGAGAGGAGAGGTCTCTATGAAGACCAGTTAGTTCTGTAACAGAGAGGAGAGGTCTCTATGAAGGACCAGTTAGTTCTGTAACAGAGAGGAGAGGTCTCTATGAAGGACCAGTTATCTCTGTAACAGAGAGGAGAGGTCTCTATGAAGGACCAGTTAGTTCTGTAACAGAGAGGAGAGGTCTCTATGAAGGACCAGTTAGTTCTGTAACAGAGAGGAGAGGTCTCTATGAAGGACCAGTTAGTTCTGTAACAGAGAGGAGAGGTCTCTATGAAGGACCAGTTAGTTCTGTAACAGAGGGGAGAGGTTCTATGAAGGACCAGTTAGTTTGTAACAGAGAGGAGAGGTCTCTGAAGGACAGTTAGTTCTGTAACAGAGAGGAGAGGTCTCTATGAAGGACCAGTTAGTTCTGTAACAGAGAGGAGAGGTCTCTATGAAGGACAGTTAGTTCTGTAACAGAGGGAGAGGTTCTATGAAGGACCAGTTAGTTCTGTAACAGAGAGGAGAGGTCTCTATGAAGGCCAGTTAGTTCTGTAACAGAGAGGAGAGGTCTCTATGAAGGACCAGTTAGTTCTGTAACAGAAGGAGAGGTCTCTATGAAGGACCAGTTAGTTCTGAACAGAGAGGAGAGGTCTCTATGAAGGACCAGTTAGTTCTGTAACAGAGACGAGAGAGGTGTACAGTCAATATAAGACTCAGAAGCTCTAGAAGACCAGTTAGTTCTGTAACAGAGAGGAGAGGTCTCTATGAAGGACCAGTTAGTTCTGTAACAGAGAGGAGAGGTCTCTATGAAGGACCAGTTAGTTCTGTAACAGAGAGGAGAGGTCTCTATGAAGGACCAGTTAGTTCTGTAACAGAGAGGAGAGGTCTCTATGAAGGGCCAGTTAGTTCTGTAACAGAGAGGAGAGGTCTCTATGAAGGCCAGTTAGTTCTGTAACAGAGAGGAGAGGTCTCTATGAAGGACCAGTTAGTTCTGTAACAGAGAGAGGAGAGGTCTCTATGAAGGACCAGTTAGTCTGTAACAGAGAGGAGGGTCTTATGAAGACAGTTAGTTCTGTAACAGAGAGGAGAGGTCTCTATGAAGGACCAGTTAGTTCTGTAACAGAGAGGAGAGGTCTCTATGAAGGACCAGTTAGTTCTGTAACAGAGAGGAGAGGTCTCTATGAAGGACCAGTTAGTTCTGTAACAGAGAGGAGAGGTCTCTATGAAGGACCAGTTAGTTCTGTAACAGAGAGGGGGGGGGTCTCTATGAAGGACCAGTTAGTTCTGTAACAGAGAGGAGAGGTCTCTTGAAGGACCAGTTAGTTCTGTAACAGAGAGGAGAGGTCTCTATGAAGGACCAGTTAGTTCTGTAACAGAGAGAGAGGTCTCTATGAAGGACCAGTTAGTTCTGTAACAGAGAGGAGAGGTCTCTATGAAGGACCAGTTAGTTCTGTAACAGAGAGGAGAGGTCTCTATGAAGGACCAGTTAGTTCTGTAACAGAGAGGAGAGGTCTCTATGAAGGACCAGTTAGTTCTGTAACAGAGAGGAGAGGTCTCTATGAAGGACCAGTTAGTTCTGTAACAGAGAGGAGAGGTCTCTATGAAGGACCAGTTAGTTCTGTAACAGAGAGGAGAGGTCTCTATGAAGGACCAGTTAGTTCTGTAACAGAGAGGAGAGGTCTCTATGAAGGACCAGTTAGTTCTGTAACAGAGAGGAGAGGTCTCTATGAAGGACCAGTTAGTTCTGTAACAGAGAGGAGAGGTCTCTATGAAGGACCAGTTAGTTCTGTAACAGAGAGGAGAGGTCTCTATGAAGGACCAGTTAGTTCTGTAACAGAGAGAGGGTCTCTATGAAGGACCAGTTAGTTCTGTAACAGAGAGGAGAGGTCTCTATGAACGACAGTTAGTTCTGTAACAGAGAGGAGAGGTCTCTATGAAAGACAGTTAGTTCTGTAACAGAGAGGAGAGGTCTCTATGAAGGACCAGTTAGTTCTGTAACGAGAGGAGAGGTCTCTATGAAGGACCAGTTAGTTCTGTAACAGAGAGGAGAGGTCTCTATGAAGGACCAGTTAGTTCTGTAACAGAGGGAGAGGTCTCTATGAAGGACCAGTTAGTTCTGTAACAGAGAGGAGAGGTCTTATGAAGGACCAGTTAGTTCTGTAACAGAGAGGAGAGGTCTCTATGAAGGACAGTTAGTTCTGTAACAGAGAGGAGAGGTCTCTATGAAGGACCAGTTAGTTCTGTAACAGAGAGGAGAGGTCTCTATGAAGGACCAGTTAGTTCTGTAACAGAGAGGAGAGGTCTCTATGAAGGACCAGTTAGTTTGTAACAGAGAGGAGAGGTCTCTATGAAGGACCAGTTAGTTCTGTAACAGAGAGGAGAGGTCTCTATAAGGACCAGTTAGTTCTGTAACAGAGAGGACGAGGTCTCTATGAAGGCACAGTTAGTTCTGTAACAGAGAGGAGAGGTCTCTATGAGGACCAGTTAGTTCTGTAACAGAGAGGAGAGGTCTTATGAAGGACCAGTTAGTTCTGTAAAAAAAACAGAGAGGAGAGGTCTCTATGAAGGACAGTTAGTTCTGTAACAGAGAGGAGAGGCTTCTTGAGAGGACCAGTTAGTTCTGTAACAGAGAGGAGAGGTCTCTATGAAGGACCAGTTAGTTCTGTAACAGAGAGGAGAGGTCTCTATGAAGACCAGTTAGTTCTGTAACAGAGAGGAGAGGTCTCTATGAAAGGACCAGTTAGTTCTGTAACAGAGAGGAGAGGTCTCTATGAAGGACCAGTAGTTCTGTAACAGAGAGGAGAGGTCTCTATGAAGGACCAGTTAGTTCTGTAACAGAGAGGAGAGGTCTCTATGAAGGACCAGTTAGTTCTGTAACAGAGAGGAGAGGTCTCTATGAAGACCAGTTAGTTTGTAACAGAGAGGAGAGGTCTATGAAGGACAGTTAGTTCTGTAACAGAGAGAGAGGTCTCTATGAAGGACCAGTTAGTTCTGTAACAGAGAGGAGAGGTCTCTATGAAGACCAGTTAGTTCTGTAACAGAGAGGAGAGGTCTCTATGAAGGACAGTTAGTTCTGTAACAGAGAGGAGAGGTCTCTATGAAGGACCAGTTAGTTCTGTAACAGAGAGGGAGAGGTCTCTATGAAGGACCAGTTAGTTCTGTAACAGAGAGGAGAGTCTCTGAGAGAACCAGTTAGTTCTGTAACAGAGAAGGAGGGTCTCTATGAAGGACCAGTTAGTTCTGTAACAGAGAGGAGAGGTCTCATGAAGGACCAGTTAGTTCTGTAACAGAGAGGAGGGCTCTATGAAGGACCAGTTAGTTCTGTAACAGAGAGGAGAGGTCTCTATGAAGGACCAGTTAGTTCTGTAACAGAGAGGAGAGGTCTCTATGAAGGACCAGTTAGTTCTGTAACAGAGAGGAGAGGTCTCTATGAAGGACCAGTTAGTTCTGAACAGAGAGGAGAGGTCTCTATGAAGGACCAGTTAGTTCTGTAACAGAGAGGAAGAGGTCTCTATGAAGGACCAGTTAGTTCTGTTAACAGAGAGGAGAGGTCTCTATGAGGACAGTTAGTTCTGTAACAGAGAGGAGAGGTCTCTATGAAGACCAGTTAGTTCTGAACAGAGAGGAGAGTCTCTATGAAGGACCAGTTAGTTCTGTAACAGAGAGGAGAGGTCTCTATGAAGGCCAGTTAGTTCTGTAACAGAGAGGGAGAGGTCTCTATGAAGGACCAGTAGTTCGTAACAGAGAGGAGAGGTCTCTATGAAGGACCAGTTGTTCTGTAACAGAGGAGGAGGGTCTCTATGAAGGACCAGTAGTTCTGTAACAGAGAGGAGAGGTCTCTATGAAGACAGTTAGTTTGTAACAGAGAGGAGAGGTCTCTATGAAGGACCAGTTAGTTCGTAACAGAGAGGAGAGGTCTCTATGAAGGACCAGTTAGTTCTGTAACAGAGAGGAGAGGTCTCTATGAAGGCCAGTTAGTTCTGTAAACAGAGAGGAGAGGTCTTATGAAGGACCAGTTAGTTCTGTAATCAAGAGGGAGAGGTCTTATGAAGGGACAGTTAGTTCTGTAACAGAGAGGAGAGGTCTCTATGAAGGACAGTTAGTTCTGTAACAGAGAGGATGAGGTCTTATGAAGGACCAGTTAGTCTGTAACAGAGAGGGAGAGGTCTCTATGAAAGGACCAGTTAGTTCTGTAACAGAGAGGAGAGGTCCTCTTGAAGGACCAGTTAGTTCGTAACAGAGAGGAGAGGTCTCTATGAAGGACCAGTTAGTTCTGTAACAGAGAGGGGAGAGGTCTCTATGAAGGACCAGTAGTTCTGTAACGAGAGGAGAGGTCTCTATGAAGGACCAGTTAGTTCTGTAACAGAGAGGAGAGGTCTCTATGAAGGACCAGTTAGTTCGTAACAGAGAGGAGAGGTCCTTATGAAGGACCAGTTAGTTCTGTAACAGAGAGGAGAGGTCTCTATGAAGGACCAGTTAGTTCTGTACAGAGAGGAGAGGTCTCTATGAAGGACCAGTTAGTTTCTTAACAGGAGGAGAAGGTCTCTATGAAGGACCAGTTAGTTCTGTAACAGAGAGGGAGGTCTCTATGAAGGACCAGTTAGTTCGTAACAGAGAGGAGAGGGCTCTATGAAGGACCAGTTAGTTCTGAACAGAGAGGAGAGGTCTCTATGAAGGACCAGTTAGTTCTGTAACAGAGAGGAGAGGTCTCTATGAAGGACCAGTTAGTTCTGTAACAGAGAGGAGAAGTCTCTATGAAGGACCAGTTAGTTCTGTAACAGAGAGGAGAGGTCTCGATGACAGTTAGTTCGTAAACAGAGAGAGAGGTCTCTATGAAGGACCAGTTAGTTCTGTAACAGAGAGGAGAGGTCTCTATGAAGGACCAGTTAGTTCTGTAACAGAGAGGAGAGGTCTCTTATGAAGGACCAGTTAGTTCTGTCAACAGAGAGGAGAGGTCTCTATGAAGAGACCAGTTAGTTCTGTAACAGAGAGGAGAGGTCTCTATGAAGGCCAGTTAGTTCTGTAACAGAGAGGAAGAGGTCTCTATGAAGGACCAGTTAGTTCTGTAACAGAGAGGAGAGGTCTCTATGAAGGACCAGTTAGTTCTGTAACAGAGAGGAGAGGTCTCTATGAAGGACCAGTTAGTTCTGTACAGAGAGGGAGAGGTCTCTATGAAAGGACAGTTAGTTCTGTAACAGAGAGGAGAGGTCTCTATGAAGGACCAGTTAGTTCTGTAACAGAGAGGAGAGGTCTCTATGAAGGACCAGTTAGTTCTGTAACAGAGAGGAGAGGTCTCTATGAAGGACCAGTTAGTTCTGTAACAGAGAGGAGAGGTCTCTATGAAGGACCAGTTAGTTCTGTAACAGAGAGGAGAGGTCTCTATGAAGGACCAGTTAGTTCTGTAACAGAGAGGAGAGGTTCTCTATGAAGGACCAGTTAGTCTGTAACAGAGAGGAGAGGTCTCTATGAAGACCAGTAGTTCTGTAACAGAGAGGAGAGGTCTCTATGAAGGACCAGTTAGTTCTGTAACAGAGAGAGAGGTCTCTATGAAGGACCAGTTAGTCTGTAACAGAGAGGAGAGGTCTCTATGAAGGACCAGTTAGTTCTGTAACAGAGAGGAGAGGTCTCTATGAAGGACCAGTTAGTTCTGTAACAGAGAGGAGAGGTCTCTATGAAGGACCAGTAGTTCTGTAACAGAGAGGAAGAGGTCTTATGAAGGACCAGTTAGTTCTGAACAGAGAGGAGAGGCTCTATGAAGGACCAGTTAGTTCTGTAACAGAGAGGAGAGGTCTCTATGAAGGACCAGTTAGTTCTGTAACAGAGAGGAGAGGTCTCTAGAAGGACGTAGTTCTGTAACAGAGAGGAGAGGTCTCTATGAAGGGACCAGTTAGTTCTTCGTACAGAGAGGAGAGGTCTCTATGAAGGACAGTTAGTTCTGTAACAGAGAGGAGAGGTCTCTATGAAGGACCAGTTAGTCTGTAACAGAGAGGAGAGGTCTCTATGAAGGACCAGTAGTTCTAACAGAGAGGAGAGGTCTCTATGAAGACCAGTTAGTTCTGTAACAGAGAGGAGAGGTCTATATGAAGGACCAGTTAGTTCTGTAACAGAGAGGAGAGGTCTCTTATGAAGACCAGTTAGTTCTAACCGAGAGGAGAGGTCTCTATGAAGGACCAGTTAGTTCTGTAACAGAGGAGGAGAGGCTCTGAAGGACCAGTTAGTTCTGTAACAGAGAGGAGAGGTCTCTAGAAGGCCAGTTAGTTCGTAACAGAGAGAGAGGTCATGAAGACCAGTTAGTTCTGTAACAGAGAGGAGAGGTCTCTATGAAGACGAAAGTTAGTTTCTGTAACAGAGAGGAGAGGTCTTATGAAGGACCAGTTAGTTCTGTAACGAGAGGAGAGGTCTCTATGAAGGTCAGTTAGTTCTTAACAGAGAGGAGAGGTCTCTATGAAGGACCAGTTAGTTCTGTAACAGAGAGGAGAGGTCTTATGAAGGACCAGTTAGTTCTGTAACAGAGAGGAGAGGTCTCTATGAAGGACCAGTTAGTTCTGTAACAGAGAGGAGAGGTCTTATGAAGGACCAGTTAGTTCGTAACAGAGGGGAGAGGTCTCTATGAAGACCAGTTAGCTGTAACAGAGAGGAGAGGTCTATGAAGGACCAGTCGTTCTGTAACAGAGAGGAGAGGTCTCTATGAAGGACCAGTTAGTATCTGTAACAGAGAGTGAGAGAGGAGAGGTGACTCTGATGAAGACCAGTAGTTCGTAACAGAGAGGGAGGTCTCTATGAAGGACCAGTTAGTTCTGTAAACAGAGAGGAGAGGTCTCTATGAAGGTCCAGCAGTTAGTTCTTGTAACAGAGAGGAGAGGTCTTCTATGAAGACATTAGTTCTGTAACAGAGAGAGAGGTCTCTATGAAGGACCCAGTTAGTCTGTAACAGAGAGGAGAGGTCTCTAGAAGGACCAGTTAGTTTGTAACAGAGGGGAGAGGTCTCTATGAAGGACAGTTAGTTCTGTAACAGAGAGGAGAGGTCTCTATGAAGACCAGTTAGTTCTGTAACAGAGAGGAGAGGTCTCTCATGAATGACCAGTTAGTTCTGTAACAGAGAGGAGAGGTCTCTATGAAGGACCAGTTAGTTCTGTAACAGAGAGGAGAGGTCTCTATGAAGGTCAGTTAGTTCTGTAACAGAGAGGAGAGGTCTCTATGAAGGTCCAGTTAGTTCTGTAACAGAGAGGAGAGGTCTCTATGAAGGACCAGTAGTTCTGTAACAGAGAGGAGAGGTCCTATGGAAGGACCAGTTAGTTCTGTAACAGAGAGGAGAGGTCTCTATGAAGGACCAGTTAGTTCGTAACAGAGAGGAGAGCGGTTCTAGTAAGGACCAGTTAGTTCTGTAACAGAGAGGAGAGTCTCTAGGAAGGACAGTTAGTTCTGTAACAGAGAGGAGAGGTCTCTATGAAGGACCAGTTAGTTCTGTAACAGAGGGGAGAGGTTCTATGAAGGACCAGTTAGTTGCTGTAACAGAGAGGAGAGGTCTCTGATAGGACCAGTTAGTTCTGTAACAGAGAGGAGAGGTCTCTTGAAGGACCAGTAGTTCGTAAACAGAGAGGAGAGGTCTCTATGAAGGACCAGCGTTCGTCGTACAGAGAGGAGAGGTCTCTATGAAGTCCAGTTAGTTCTGTAACAGAGAGGAGAGGTCTCTATGAAGGACCAGTTAGTTCTGTAACAGAGGGGAGAGGTCTCTATGAAGGACCAGTTAGTTCTGTAACAGAGAGGAGAGGTCTCTATGAAGGACCAGTTAGTTCTGTAACAGAGAGGAGAGTCTCTATGAAGGACCAGTTAGTTCTGTAACAGAGAGGAGAGGTCTCTATGAAGGACCAGTTAGTTCTGTACGAGAGGAGAGGTCTCTAGAAGGACCAGTTAGTTCTGTAACAGAGAGGAGAGGTCCTATGAAGGGCCAGTTAGTTCTGTAACAAGGAGGAGAGGTCTCTATGAAGGACCAGTTAGTCTGTAACAGAGAGTGAGAGTCTCTTGAAGGACCAGTTAGTTCTAACAGAGAGGAGAGTCTCTATGAAGGACAGTTAGTTCTGTAACAGAGGGGAGGGAGGTCTCTATGAAGGAACCAGTTAGTTCTGTAACAGAGAGGAGAGGTCTCTATGAAGGACCATTAGTTCTGTAACAGAGAGGAGAGGGTTCAAGAAGTCTTATGAAGACCAGTTAGTTCTGTACAAGAGAGAGGAGGGTCTCTATGAAGCCAGTAGTATTCTGTAACAGAGGAGGACGAGGTACTCTATGGAAGGACCAGTAGTTTGTAACAGAGAGGAGAGGTTCTCTATGAGGACCAGTTAGTCTGTAACAGAGAAGGAGAGGTCTCTATGAACGGACAGTAGTCTTTAAACAGAGAGGAGAGGTCTCTATGAACGGACCAGTTAGTTCTGTACAGAGAGGAGGAGGTCTCTATGAAGGACCAGTTTTTCTGTAACAGAGAGGAGAGGTCTCTATGAAGGACCAGTTAGTTCTGTAAAACAGAGAGGAGAGGTCTCTATGGAAGGACCAGTTAGTCTGTAACAGAGAGAGGAGGTCCTCTATGAAGGACCAGTTAGTTCTGTAACAGAGAGGAGAGGTCTCTATGACGGACCAGTTAGTTCGTAACAGAGAGGAGAGGTCTCTATGAAGGACCAGTTGTTCTGTAACAGAGAGGAGAGGTCTCTATGAACGAACAGTTAGTCTGTAACAGAGAGGAGAGGTCTCTATGAAGGCAGTTAGTTCTGTAACAGAGAGGAGAGGTCTCTATGAGGGACCAGTTAGTTCTGTAAACAGAGAGGATGAGGTCTCTATGAAGGACCAGTTAGTTCTGAACAGAGAGGAGAGTCTATCATGAGGACCAGTTAGTTCAGTAACAGAGGGGGAGAGGTCTCTATGAAGGACCAGTTAGTTCTGTAAACGAGAGGAGAGGTCTTCTATGAAAGGACCAGTTAGTCCTGTAGCAGAGAGGAGAGTCATCTAGAAGGACCAGTTTTCATTGTAACAGAGGGGAGCGGTCTCTATGAAGGACCAGTTAGTTCTGTAACAGAGGGGAGAGGTCTCTATGAAGGTCCAGTCTCTCTATCAGGGAAGAGCTGAGGGGGTTTCCCGACAGGGGCCTCCAAGCAGGAAGCAGCATAGTTACTGTAGGCAACTATATAGGGAATAGGGTGCCATAGTAGTGAACTATTAGGGAATAGGGTGCCATTTGGAGTGCACTCTTTGTTTTCCTATAGATACAGTATTTTGATTCATCAGGTATAAGCTTCATTATTTATTCAGTGTAACGCAAAGTGCGATTCTTCTCTACTTCACTAGGGAGTATAGAGTACATCAATTGCGCCAACACCTAGACGAGCGGATGGCACTGGTATTCTGCAGGTACGAATCTAACACGATAATACTCCCAATGTGTCTCGAGACCACACCTCTGCGGATTACCAC
>NC_052328.1:1020849-1148950 GCF_016432855.1 Salvelinus namaycush | reverse complement strand
GGACTGAGATATAGAGAGGACTGGATATCAGGACTGAGACGACAGAGAGGACTGAATGATAGAGAGGACTATATCAGGACGAGAGAGAGAGACTGGATATCAGGGACTTAGACGACAGAGAGGACTGGATATCAGGCTGAGACGACAGAGAGGACTGGATATCAGGGACTGAGACGACAGAGAGGACTGGATATCAGGGACTGAGACACAGAGGGACTGGATATCAGGACTGAGACGCAGAGAGGACTGGATATCAGGGACTGAGATGACAGAGAGGACTGGATATCAGGGACTGAGACGACAGAGAGACTGGATATCAGGGACTGAGACGATGAGAGGACTGGATCAGGGACTGAGACAGAGAGGACTGGATATCAGGGACTGAGATGACAGAGAGGACTGGATATCAGGGACTGAGACGATAGAGAGGACTGGTATCTCAGGACTGAGATGACGAAGAGGACTGGATCTCAGACTGAGATGACAGAGGACTGGATTCAGGGACTGAGACATGAGAGGACTGGATATCAGGGACTGAGATGACAGAGGACTGGATCTCAGGACTGATATACAGAGAGGACTGGATATCAGGGACTGAGACGACAGAGAGGACTGGATATCAGGACTGAGATGACAGAGGGACTGGATATCAGGGACTAGACGACAGAGAGGACTGGATATCAGGGACTGAGATGACAGAGAGGACTGGATATCAGGGACTGAGACGACAGAGAGGACTGGATATCAGGGACTGACGAAGAGAGGGACTGGATATCAGGGACTGAGATGACAAGAGGACTGGATATCAGGGACTGAGACAACGAGAGGACTGGATATCAGGCTGAGATGACAGAGAGGACTGGATATCAGGGACTGAGATGACAGAGAGGACTGGATATCAGGGACTGAGACGACAGAGAGGACTGGATATCAGGGACTGAGATGACAGAGAGGACTGGATATCAGGGACTGAGACGACAGAGAGGACTGGATATCAGGGGACTGATACGACGAGAGGACTGGATATCAGGGACTGAGACGACGAGAGGACTGGATATCAGTGACTAAGATACAGAGAGGACTGGATATCAGGGACTGAGACGACAGAGAGGACTGGATATCAGGGACTGAGACGATAGAGAGGACTGGATATCAGGGACTGAGATGACGAGAGGACTGGCTATCAGGGACTGAGATGACAGAGGACTGGATATCAGGGACTGAGACGATGAGAGAGGACTGGATATCAGGGACTGAGACGATAGAGAGGACTGGATATCAGGGACTGAGATGACAGAGAGGACTGGATATCAGTGGACGAGACGAGAGAGGACTGGATATCAGGGACTGAGATGACAGAGAGGACTGGATATCAGGGACTAGACGACAGAGAGGACTGGATATCAGGACTGAGATGACAGAGAGGACTGGATATCAGGGACTGAGACGACAGAGAGGACTGGATTCGGGGACTGAGACGACAGAGAGGATATAAGGGACTGAGACGACAGAGAGGACTGGATATCAGGGACTGAGATGACAGAGAGGACTGGATATCAGGGACTGAGATGACAGAGAGGACTGGATATCAGGGACTGAGACAGAGAGGACTGGATATCGGGACTGAGACGACAGAGAGGACTGGATATCAGGGACTAAGATGACAGAGAGGACCTGGATATCAGGGACTGAGACGATAGAGAGGACTGGATATCAGGGACTGAGATGACAGAGAGGACGGATATCAGGGACTGAGAGACAGAGGACTGGATATCAGGGACTGAGACGATAGAGAGGACTGGATCTCAGGGACTGAGACGATAGAGAGACTGCGAATATCAGGGACTGAGATGACAGAGAGGACTGGATATCAGGGGACTGAGACGATAGAGAGGACTGGATATCAGGGACTGAGATGACAGAGAGGACTGATCTCAGGGACTGAGATGACAGAGAGGACTGGATCTCAGGAACTGAGACGACAGAGAGGACTGGATATCAGGGACTGAGATGACAGAGGACTGGATATCAGGGACTAAGACGACAGAGAGGACTGGATATCAGGGACTGAGATGACAGAGAGGACTGGATATCAGGGACTGAGACGACAGAGAGGACTGGATATCAGGGACTGATACGACAGAGAGGACTGGATATCAGGGACTGAGATGACAGAGAGGATTGGATATCGGGGACTGAGACGACAGAGAGGACTGGATATCAGGGACTGAGATGATAGAGAGGACTGGATCTCAGGGACTGAGATGATAGAGAGGACTGGATATCAGGGACTGAGACGACAGAGAGGACTGGATATCAGGGACTGAGATGACCGAGAGGACTGGATATCAGGGACTGAGACGACAGAGAGGACTGATATCAGGGACTGATACTACAGAGAGGACTGGATATCGGGGACTGAGACGACAGAGAGGACTGGATATCAGGGACTAAGATGACAGAGAGTACTGGATATCAGGGACTGAGACGACAGAGAGGACTGGATATCAGGGACTGAGACGATAGAGAGGACTGGATATCAGGGACTGAGATGACAGAGAGGACTGGATATCAGGGACTGAGATGACCAGAGGACTGGATATCAGGGACTGAGACGATAGAGAGGACTGGATCTCAGGGACTGAGACGATAGAGAGGACTGGATATCAGGGACTGAGATGACAGAGAGGACTGGATATCAGGGACTGAGACGATAGAGAGGACTGGATATCAGGGACTGAGATGACAGAGAGGACTGGATCTCAGGGACTGAGATGACAGAGAGGACTGGATCTCAGGAATGAGACGACAGAGAGGACTGGATATCAGGGACTGAGATGACAGAGGACTGGATATCAGGGACTAAGACGACAGAGAGGACTGATATCAGGGACTGAGATGACAGAGAGGACTGGATATCAGGGACTGAGACGACAGAGAGGACTGGATTTCCGGGGACTGAGACGACAGAGGACTGGATCTAAGGGACTGAGACGACAGAGAGGACTGGATATCAGGGACTGAGATGACCGAGAGGACTGGATATCAGGGACTGAGATGACAGAGAGAATGGATATCAGGACTGAGACGACAGAGAGGACTGGATAGCAGGGGACTGAGACGATAGAGAGGACTGGATATCAGGGGCTGAGATGACAGAGAGGACTGGATTCAGGGACTGAGACGACAGAGAGGACTGGATATCAGGGACTGAGACGACAGAGAGGACCTGGATATCAGGGACTGAGACGACAGAAAGGACTGGATATCAGGGACTGAGACGACAAGAGAGGACTGGATATCAGGGACTGAGATGATAGAGAGGACTGGATATCAGGGATTCTGAGATGACAGAGAGGACTGGATATCAGGGACTGAGACGACAGAGAGGACTGGATATCAGGACTGAGATGAACAGAGAGGACTGGATATCGGGGACTGAGATGACAGAGAGGACTGGATATCAGGGACTGAGATGACAGGAGGACTGGATATCAGGGACTGAGACGACAGAGAGGACTGGATCTCAGAGACTGAGATGACAGAGAGGACTGGATATCAGGGACTGAGATGACAGAGAGGACTGATATCGGGACTGAGACAATAGAAGAGGACTGGATATCAGGGACTGAGACGATAGAGAGGACTGGATATCAGGGACTGAGATGACAGAGAGGACTGGATATCAGGGACTGAGATGACAGAGACTGGATATCAGGGACTGAGACGATAGAGAGGACTGGATCTCAGGACTGAGACGATAGAGAGGACTGGATATCAGGGACTGAGATGACAGAGAGGACTGGATATCAGGACTGAGATGACAGAGAGGACTGGATATCAGGGACTGAGGATGATAGAGAGGACTGGATATCGGGACTGAGATGACAGAGGACTGGATATCAGGACTGAGATGACAGAGAGGACTGGTATCAGGGACTGAGATGACAGAGAGGACTGATTATCAGGGACTGAGACGACAGAGAGGGACTGGATATCATGGACTGAGACGACAGAGAGGACTGGATATCAGGGACTGAGACGACAGAGAGGACTGGATATCAGGGACTGAGACGACAGAGAGGACTGGATCTCAGGGACTGAGATTACAGAGAGGACTGGATATCAGGGACTGAGATGACAGAGAGGACTGGATATCAGGGACTGAGATGATAGAGAGGACTGGATATCGGGGACTGAGATGACAGAGGACTGGATATCAGGGACTGAGATGACAGAGAGGACTGGATATCAGGGACTGAGATGACAGAGAGGACTGGATATCAGGGACTGAGATGACAGAGAGGACTGGATATCAGGGGACTGAGATGACAGAGAGGACTGGATATCGGGGACTGAGACGACAGAGAGGACTGGATATCAGGGACTGATACGACAGAGAGGACTGGATATCAGGGACTGAGATGACAGAGAGGACTGGATATCGGGGACTGAGACGACAGAGAGGACTGGATATCAGGGACTGAGATGATAGAGAGGACTGGATCTCAGGGACTGAGATGATAGAGAGGACTGGATATCAGGGACTGAGACGACAGAGAGGACTGGATATCAGGGACTGAGATGACAGAGAGGACTGGATATCAGGGACTGAGACGACAGAGAGGACTGGATATCAGGGACTGATACGACAGAGAGGACTGGATATCGGGGACTGAGACGACAGAGAGGACTGGATATCAGGGACTAAGATGACAGAGAGGACTGGATATCAGGGACTGAGACGACAGAGAGGACTGGATATCAGGGACTGAGACGATAGAGAGGACTGGATATCAGGGACTGAGATGACAGAGAGGACTGGATATCAGGGACTGAGATGACAGAGGACTGGATATCAGGGACTGAGACGATAGAGAGGACTGGATCTCAGGGACTGAGACGATAGAGAGGACTGGATATCAGGGACTGAGATGACAGAGAGGACTGGATATCAGGGACTGAGACGATAGAGAGGACTGGATATCAGGGACTGAGATGACAGAGAGGACTGGATCTCAGGGACTGAGATGACAGAGAGGACTGGATCTCAGGAACTGAGACGACAGAGAGGACTGGATATCAGGGACTGAGATGACAGAGGACTGGATATCAGGGACTAAGACGACAGAGAGGACTGGATATCAGGGACTGAGATGACAGAGAGGACTGGATATCAGGGACTGAGACGACAGAGAGGACTGGATATCAGGGACTGATACGACAGAGAGGACTGGATATCAGGGACTGAGATGACAGAGAGGACTGGATATCGGGGACTGAGACAACAGAGAGGACTGGATATCAGGGACTGAGATGATAGAGAGGACTGGATCTCAGGGACTGAGATGATAGAGAGGACTGGATATCAGGGACTGAGACGACAGAGAGGACTGGATATCAGGGACTGAGATGACAGAGAGGACTGGATATCAGGGACTGAGACGACAGAGATGACTGGATATCAGGGACTGATACGACAGAGAGGACTGGATATCGGGGACTGAGACGACAGAGAGGACTGGATATCAGGGACTAAGATGACAGAGAGGACTGGATATCAGGGACTGAGACGACAGAGAGGACTGGATATCAGGGACTGAGACGATAGAGAGGACTGGATATCAGGGACTGAGATGACAGAGAGGACTGGATATCAGGGACTGAGATGACAGAGGACTGGATATCAGGGACTGAGACGATAGAGAGGACTGGATCTCAGGGACTGAGACGATAGAGAGGACTGGATATCAGGGACTGAGATGACAGAGAGGACTGGATATCAGGGACTGAGACGATAGAGAGGACTGGATATCAGGGACTGAGATGACAGAGAGGACTGGATCTCAGGGACTGAGATGACAGAGAGGACTGGATCTCAGGAACTGAGACGACAGAGAGGACTGGATATCAGGGACTGAGATGACAGAGGACTGGATATCAGGGACTAAGACGACAGAGAGGACTGGATATCAGGGACTGAGATGACAGAGAGGACTGGATATCAGGGACTGAGACGACAGAGAGGACTGGATTTCGGGGACTGAGACGACAGAGGACTGGATCTAAGGGACTGAGACGACAGAGAGGACTGGATATCAGGGACTGAGATGACAGAGAGGACTGGATATCAGGGACTGAGATGACAGAGAGGACTGGATATCAGGGACTGATACGACAGAGAGGACTGGATATCGGGGACTGAGACGACAGAGAGGACTGGATATCAGGGACTAAGATGACAGAGAGGACTGGATATCAGGGACTGAGACGACAGAGAGGACTGGATATCAGGGACTGAGACGATAGAGAGGACTGGATATCAGGGACTGAGATGACAGAGAGGACTGGATATCGGGGACTGAGACGACAGAGAGGACTGGATATCAGGGACTGAGATGATAGAGAGGACTGGATCTCAGGGACTGAGATGATAGAGAGGACTGGATATCAGGGACTGAGACGACAGAGAGGACTGGATATCAGGGACTGAGATGACAGAGAGGACTGGATATCAGGGACTGAGACGATAGAGAGGACTGGATATCAGGGACTGAGATGACAGAGAGGACTGGATCTCAGGGACTGAGATGACAGAGAGGACTGGATCTCAGGAACTGAGACGACAGAGAGGACTGGATATCAGGGACTGAGATGACAGAGGACTGGATATCAGGGACTAAGACGACAGAGAGGACTGGATATCAGGGACTGAGATGACAGAGAGGACTGGATATCAGGGACTGAGACGACAGAGAGGACTGGATATCAGGGACTGATACGACAGAGAGGACTGGATATCAGGGACTGAGATGACAGAGAGGACTGGATATCGGGGACTGAGACGACAGAGAGGACTGGATATCAGGGACTGAGATGATAGAGAGGACTGGATCTCAGGGACTGAGATGATAGAGAGGACTGGATATCAGGGACTGAGACGACAGAGAGGACTGGATATCAGGGACTGAGATGACAGAGAGGACTGGATATCAGGGACTGAGACGACAGAGAGGACTGGATATCAGGGACTGATACGACAGAGAGGACTGGATATCGGGGACTGAGACGACAGAGAGGACTGGATATCAGGGACTAAGATGACAGAGAGTACTGGATATCAGGGACTGAGACGACAGAGAGGACTGGATATCAGGGACTGAGACGATAGAGAGGACTGGATATCAGGGACTGAGATGACAGAGAGGACTGGATATCAGGGACTGAGATGACAGAGGACTGGATATCAGGGACTGAGACGATAGAGAGGACTGGATCTCAGGGACTGAGACGATAGAGAGGACTGGATATCAGGGACTGAGATGACAGAGAGGACTGGATATCAGGGACTGAGACGATAGAGAGGACTGGATATCAGGGACTGAGATGACAGAGAGGACTGGATCTCAGGGACTGAGATGACAGAGAGGACTGGATCTCAGGAAATGAGACGACAGAGAGGACTGGATATCAGGGACTGAGATGACAGAGGACTGGATATCAGGGACTAAGACGACAGAGAGGACTGGATATCAGGGACTGAGATGACAGAGAGGACTGGATATCAGGGACTGAGACGACAGAGAGGACTGGATTTCGGGGACTGAGACGACAGAGGACTGGATCTAAGGGACTGAGACGACAGAGAGGACTGGATATCAGGGACTGAGATGACAGAGAGGACTGGATATCAGGGACTGAGATGACAGAGAGGACTGGATATCAGGGACTGAGACGACAGAGAGGACTGGATATCAGGGACTGAGACGATAGAGAGGACTGGATATCAGGGGCTGAGATGACAGAGAGGACTGGATATCAGGGACTGAGACGACAGAGAGGACTGGATATCAGGGACTGAGACGACAGAGAGGACTGGATATCAGGGACTGAGACGACAGAAAGGACTGGATATCAGGGACTGAGACGACAGAGAGGACTGGATATCAGGGACTGAGATGATAGAGAGGACTGGATATCAGGGACTGAGATGACAGAGAGGACTGGATATCAGGGACTGAGACGACAGAGAGGACTGGATATCAGGGACTGAGATGACAGAGAGGACTGGATATCGGGGACTGAGATGACAGAGAGGACTGGATATCAGGGACTGAGATGACAGAGAGGACTGGATATCAGGGACTGAGACGACAGAGAGGACTGGATCTCAGAGACTGAGATGACAGAGAGGACTGGATATCGGGGACTGAGATGACAGAGAGGACTGATATCGGGGACTGAGACAATAGAGAGGACTGGATATCAGGGACTGAGATGATAGAGAGGACTGGATATCAGGGACTGAGATGACAGAGAGGACTGGATATCAGGGACTAAGATGACAGAGAGGACTGGATATCAGGGACTGAGACGACAGAGAGGACTGGATATCAGGGACTAAGATGACAGAGAGGACTGGATATCAGGGACTGAGACGACAGAGAGGACTGGATATCAGGGACTAAGATGACAGAGAGGACTGGATATCGGGGACTGAGACGATAGAGAGGACTGGATATCAGGGACTGAGATGACAGAGAGGACTGGATATCAAGGACTGAGACGACAGAGAGGACTGGATATCAGGGAATGAGATGACAGAGGACTGGATATCAGGGACTGAGATGACAGAGGACTGGATATCAGGGACTGAGATGACAGAGAGGACTGGATATCGGGGACTGAGACGATAGAGAGGACTGGATATCAGGGACTGAGATGACAGAGAGGACTGGATATCGGGGACTAAGATGATAGAGAGGACTGGATATCAGGGACTGAGATGACAGAGGACTGGATATCGGGGACTGAGATGACAGAGAGGACTGGATATCAGGGACTGAGATGACAGAGAGGACTGGATATCGGGGACTGAGATGACAGAGAGGACTGGATATCGGGGACTGAGATGACAGAGAGGACTGGATATCAGGGACTGAGATGACAGAGAGGACTGGATATCGGGGACTGAGATGACAGAGAGGACTGGATATCAGGGACTGAGATGACAGAGAGGACTGGATATCAGGGACTGAGAAGACAGAGAGGACTGGATATCAGGGACTGAGATGACAGAGAGGACTGGATATCGGGGACTGAGATGACAGAGAGGACTGGATATCAGGGACTGAGATGACAGAGAGGACTGGATATCGGGGACTGAGATGACAGAAAGGACTGGATATCAGGGACTGAGATGACAGAGAGGACTGGATATCGGGGACTGAGACGACAGAGAGGACTGGATATCAGGGACTGAGATGACAGAGAGGACTGGATATCAGGGACTGAGATGATAGAGAGGACTGGATATCAGGGACTAAGATGATAGAGAGGACTGGATATCGGGGACTAAGATGATAGAGAGGACTGGATATCGGGGACTGAGACGACAGAGAGGACTGGATATCGGGGACTGAGATGACAGAGATACACACAAATGTGAAGGGATGAATAGATTATGTACATATAAATACATGGATGAGTGATGATGTGCGGCATAGGCAAGATACAGTAGATAGTTTTGAATAGATTATATACATATGAGATAAGTAATGTAGGATATGTCAACATTATTAAAGTGGCGTTATTTAAAGTGTTATTTAAAGACTAGTGATACCTTTATTACGTCAATTTATTTAAGTGGCCAGAGAAATGAGTCTGTATGTAGGCAGCAGACTCTCTGTGTTACAGCCTTGAGATAGAAGCTGTTTTTCAGTCTCTCGGTCCCAGCTTTGATGCACCTGTACTGACCTCGCCTTCTGGATGGTAGCAGGGGGAACAGGCAGTGGCTCGGGTGGCTGTTGTCCATGATGATCTTTTTGGCCTTCCTGTTACATCGGGTGTTGTAGGTGTCCTGGAGGGCAGGTAGTTGGGCCCCCGGTGATGCGTTGTGCAGACCTCACTACCCTCTGGAGAGCCTTACGGTTGTGGGCGGAGCAGTTGCCGTACCAGGCGGTGATACAGCCCGACAGGATGCTCTCAATTGTGCATCTGTAAAAGTTCGTCAGGGTTTTGGGTGACTAGCCAAATTTCTTCAGCCTCCTGAGGTTGAAGAGGCGCTGCTGCGCCTTCTTCACCACGCTCTCTGTGTGGGTGGACCATTTCAGTTTGTCCGTGATGTGAACGCAGAAGAACTTAAAACTTACTACCCTCTCCACTACTGTCCCGTCGATGTGGATAGGAGGGTGCTCCCTCAGCTGTTTCCTGAAGTCCACAATCATCTCCTTTGTTTGGTTGACGTTGAGTGTGAGGTTATCTTCCCGACACCACACTCCGAGGCCCCTCACCTCCTCCCTGTAGGCCGTCTCGTCATTGTTGGTAATCAAGCCTACCGCTGTAGTGTCGTCTGAAAACTTGATGATTGAGTTGGAGGCGTGCACGGCCACGCAGTCATGGGTGAACAGGGAGTACAAGAGAGAGTTGAGAACGCACCCTTGTGAGGCCCCAGTGTTGAGGATCAGCGGCGTGGAGATGTTTGTTTCTGGAATGTCTGGAAGACTCCTCTATCTCCTGATAATACCCTGTCAGGAACCCCATCTCCTGATAATACCCTGTCAGGAACCCCATCTCCTGATAATACCCTGTCAGGAACCCCATCTCCTGATAATACCCTGTCAGGAACCCCATCTCCTGATAATACCCTGTAAGGAACCCCATCTCCTGATAATACCCTGTCAGGAACCCCATCTCCTGATAATACCCTGTCAGGTACCCCATCTTCTGATAATACCCTGTCAGGTACCCCATCCCCTGATAATACCCTGTCAGGAACCCCATCTTCTGATAATACCCTGTCAGGAACCCCATCTCCTGATAATACCCTGTCAGGAACCCCATCTCCTGATAATACCCTGTCAGGAACCCCATCTCCTGATAATACCCTGTCAGGAACCCCATCTCCCGGTAATACCCTGTCAGGAACCCCATCTCCTGATAATACCCTGTCAGGAACCCCATCCCCTAATAATACCCTGTCAGGAACCCCATCTCCTGATAATACCCTGTCAGGAACCCCATCTCCTGATAATACCCTGTCAGGAACCCCATCTCCCGGTAATACCCTGTCAGGAACCCCATCTCCTGATAATACCCTGTCAGGAACCCCATCCCCTAATAATACCCTGTCAGGAACCCCATCTCCTAATAATACCCTGTCAGGAACCCCATCTCCTGGTAATACCCTGTCAGGAACCCCATCCCCTAATAATACCCTGGCAGGTACCCCATCTCCTGATAATACCCTGTCAGGAACCCCATCCCCTAATAATACCCTGTCAGGTACCCCATCTCCTGATAATACCTTGTCAGGAACCCCATCTCCTAATAATACCCTGTCAGGTACCCCATCTCCTGATAATAACCTGTCAGGAACCCCATCTCCTGATAATACCTTGTCAGGAACCCCATCTCCTAATAATACCCTGTCAGGTACCCCATCTCCTGATAATACCCTGTCAGGAACCCCATCTCCTGATAATACCCTGTCAGGTACCCCATCTCCTGATAATACCCTGTCAGGAACCCCATCCCCTAATAATACCCTGTCAGGAACCCCATCTCCTGATAATACCCTGTCAGGTACCCCATCTCCTGATAATACCCTGTCAGGAACCCCATCTCCTGATAATACCCTGTCAGGAACCCCATCTCCTAATAATACCCTGTCAGGTACCCCATCTCCTGATAATACCCTGTCAGGAACCCCATCTCCTGATAATACCCTGTCAGGTACCCCATCTCCTGATAATACCCTGTCAGGAACCCCATCCCCTAATAATACCCTGTCAGGAACCCCATCTCCTGATAATACCCTGTCAGGTACCCCATCTCCTGATAATACCCTGTCAGGAACCCCATCTCCTGATAATACCCTGTCAGGAACCCCATCTCCTGATAATACCCTGTCAGGAACCCCATCTACTGATAATACCCTGTCAGGAACCCCATCTCCTGATAATACCCTGTCAGGAACCCCATCCCCTAATAATACCCTGTCAGGTACCCCATCTCCTGATAATACCCTGTCAGGAACCCCATCCCCTAATAATACCCTGTCAGGTACCCCATCTCCTGATAATACCCTGTCAGGAACCCCATCTCCTGATAATAACCTGTCAGGAACCCCATCTCCTGATAATACCCTGTCAGGAACCCCATCTCCTAATAATACCCTGTCAGGTACCCCATCTCCTGATAATACCCTGTCAGGTACCCCATCTTGCTAATGCCACACTGTGTTGCACTGTTTATTCATTGGACTTCCTTCACGTTACAGGACATTTCATTTGCTGCTGTAGCAGGCCTGAACCTTCTCTCTGTCACTCTGTCTGTTGTACAATAAATTACATATTTCAATAAACTCAAATTAAATGAGTCTCAAACAATTCCTGATTTTGGAATTATCTTTAAAAAGGGGTCCTATGACAAATATTTTGTAGGAAAATAGAAAAGGACAGTTGTAACATATTGGTCCCGTCGCTACACTTCCCTGTACACGAGGAAACTAGCCCTGTTGTGTACCTCTGTTGTCACTGGTCCTGTAGCTACACTTCCCTGTACATGAGGAAACTAGCCCTGTTGTGCACCTCTGTTGTCACTGGTCCCGTCGCTACACTTCCCTGTACATGAGGAAACTAGCCCTGTTGTGTACCTCTGTTGTCACTGGTCCCGTCGCTACACTTCCCTGTACATGAGGAAACTAGCCCTGTTGTGTATCTCTGTTGTCACTGGTCCCGTCGCTACACTTCCCTGTACATGAGGAAACTAGCCCTGTTGTGTACCTCTGTTGTCACTGGTCCCGTCGCTACACTTCCCTGTACATGAGGAAACTAGCCCTGTTGTGTACCTCTGTTGTCACTGGTCCCGTCGCTACACTTCCCTGTACATGAGGAAACTAGCCCTGTTGTGTATCTCTGTTGTCACTGGTCCTGTAGCTACACTTCCCTGTACATGAGGAAACTAGCCCTGTTGTGTACCTCTGTTGTCACTGGTCCCGTCGCTACACTTCCCTGTACATGAGGAAACTAGCCCTGTTGTGTACCTCTGTTGTCACCGGTCCCGTCGCTACACTTCCCTGTACATGAGGAAACTAGCCCTGTTGTGTATCTCTGTTGTCACTGGTCCTGTAGCTACACTTCCCTGTACATGAGGAAACTAGCCCTGTTGTGTACCTCTGTTGTCACTGGTCCTGTAGCTACACTTCCCTGTACATGAGGAAACTAGCCCTGTTGTGTATCTCTGTTGTCACTGGTCCTGTAGCTACACTTCCCTGTACATGAGGAAACTAGCCCTGTTGTGTACCTCTGTTGTCACTGGTCCTGTAGCTACACTTCCCTGTACATGAGGAAACTAGCCCTGTTGTGTACCTCTGCTGTCACTGGTCCCGTAGCTACACTTCCCTGTACATGAGGAAACTAGCCCTGTTGTGTACCTCTGTTGTCACTGGTCCCGTCGCTACACTTCCCTGTACATGAGGAAACTAGCCCTGTTGTGTATCTCTGTTGTCACTGGTCCCGTCGCTACACTTCCCTGTACATGAGGAAACTAGCCCTGTTGTGTATCTCTGTTGTCACTGGTCCTGTCGCTACACTTCCCTGTACATGAGGAAACTAGCCCTGTTGTGTACCTCTGTTGTCACTGGTCCCGTCGCTACACTTCCCTGTACATGAGGAAACTAGCCCTGTTGTGTATCTCTGTTGTCACTGGTCCTGTAGCTACACTTCCCTGTACATGAGGAAACTAGCCCTGTTGTGTATCTCTGTTGTCACTGGTCCCGTCGCTACACTTCCCTGTACATGAGGAAACTAGCCCTGTTGTGTACCTCTGTTGTCACTGGTCCTGTAGCTACACTTCCCTGTACATGAGGAAACTAGCCCTGTTGTGTACCTCTGTTGTCACTGGTCCTGTCGCTACACTTCCCTGTACATGAGGAAACTAGCCCTGTTGTGTATCTCTGTTGTCACTGGTCCTGTAGCTACACTTCCCTGTACATGAGGAAACCAGCCCTGTTGTGTACCTCTGTTGTCACTGGTCCTGTAGCTACACTTCCCTGTACATGAGGAAACTAGCCCTGTTGTGTACCTCTGCTGTCACTGGTCCCGTAGCTACACTTCCCTGTACATGAGGAAACTAGCCCTGTTGTGTACCTCTGTTGTCACTGGTCCCGTCGCTACACTTCCCTGTACATGAGGAAACTAGCCCTGTTGTGTACCTCTGTTGTCACTGGTCCCGTCGCTACACTTCCCTGTACATGAGGAAACTAGCCCTGTTGTGTACCTCTGTTGTCACTGGTCCCGTCGCTACACTTCCCTGTACATGAGGTAACTAGCCCTGTAGTGTACCTCTGTTGTCACTGGTCCTGTAGCTACACTTCCCTGTACATGAGGAAACTAGCCCTGTTGTGTACCTCTGTTGTCACTGGTCCCGTCGCTACACTTCCCTGTACATGAGGAAACTAGCCCTGTTGTGTACCTCTGTTGTCACTGGTCCCGTCGCTACACTTCCCTGTACATGAGGAAACTAGCCCTGTTGTGCACCTCTGTTGTCACTGGTCCCGTCGCTACACTTCCCTGTACATGAGGAAACTAGCCCTGTTGTGTACCTCTGTTGTCACTGGTCCCGTCGCTACACTTCCCTGTACATGAGGAAACTAACACTGTTGTGTATCTCTGTTGTCACTGGTCCTGTAGCTACATTTCCCTGTACATGAGGAAACTAGCCCTGTTGTGTACCTCTGTTGTCACTGGTCCCGTCGCTACACTTCCCTGTACATGAGGAAACTAACACTGTTGTGTACCTCTGTTGTCACTGGTCCTGTAGATACACTTCCCTGTACATGAGGAAACTTGCCCTGTTGTGTACCTCTGTTGTCACTGGTCCCGTCGCTACACTTCCCTGTACATGAGGAAACTAGCCCTGTTGTGTATCTCTGTTGTCACCGGTCCCGTCGCTACACTTCCCTGTACATTAGGAAACTAGCCCTGTTGTGTATCTCTGTTGTCACTGGTCCTGTAGCTACACTTCCCTGTACATGAGGAAACTAACACTGTTGTGTACCTCTGTTGTCACTGGTCCTGTAGCTACATTTCCCTGTACATGAGGAAACTAGCCCTGTTGTGTACCTCTGTTGTCACTGGTCCCGTCGCTACACTTCCCTGTACATGAGGAAACTAACACTGTTGTGTACCTCTGTTGTCACTGGTCCCGTCGCTACACTTCCCTGTACATGAGGAATCTAGCCCTGTTGTGTACCTCTGTTGTCACTGGTCCCGTCGCTACACTTCCCTGTACATGAGGAAACTAGCCCTGTTGTGTATCTCTGTTGTCACTGGTCCCGTCGCTACACTTCCCTGTACATGAGGAAACTAGCCCTGTTGTGTACCTCTGTTGTCACTGGTCCTGTCGCTACACTTCCCTGTACATTAGGAAACTAGCCCTGTTGTGTACCTCTGTTTTCACTGGTAATGTAGCTACACTTCCCTGTACATGAGGAAACTAGCCCTGTTGTGTACCTCTGTTGTCACTGGTCCTGTAGCTACACTTCCCTGTACATGAGGAAACTAGCCCTGTTGTGTACCTCTGTCATCACCTCCTCCAAACTAAAGGTAATGAAAGGAAAAGCTGTCCCAGAATAACATGTTGCCCCTGTCGTTGCCAAAACAGACGGTCAACCATACCTTTCATGTAATCCTGCTGACCACTAAAGGAAGAGCTGGGACACATGGAATTATTGAGTCCAAGAAATCACTCTTTCAAAACAATAGGAGCTGAGAAACATTGCATGACTTGGAACAGCAAGGCTAATTTTACACCTCTGGACACCGGCGTGAACGTTTCCTGTTGTTCTGTGTTCAGTTTTGAGTTGACACGCTTAACTGTGCTTTGGTTGGGTTTGTTGGTTCATGGCACCATTCAGAACAACAGTTTAGTAAAGACACTGACTGTGGTTCCTTATCACTTTCACAACTCTCAATAAAGTCCCCCTTCTTGTTATCATCATGGGCCTGAACACCATGAACTTGTCAAACAGAAGGGAGACTAAACTGAGAGGGGAGGAGAATATAGAACTTCATCAATATCTTGATGAGCTTTCAATAGAAGGGGGACTGGACTGAGAGGAGAGTAGATACTGTACCTTTATCAATCTCTTGATGAGCTTTAAACAGAAGAGGGACTGGACTGAGAGGAGAGTAGATACTGTACCTTTATCAATCTCTTGATGAGCTTTAAACAGAAGAGGGACTGGACTGAGACGGGAGTAGATACTGTACCTTTATCAATCTCTTGATGAGGTTTAAACAGAAGAGGGACTGGACTGAGAGGAGAGTAGATACTGTACCTTTATCAATCTCTTGATGAGGTTTAAACAGAAGGGGGACTGGACTGAGAGGGGAGTAGATACTGTACCTTTATCAATCTCTTGATGAGCTTTCAATAGAAGGGGGACTGGACTGAGACGGGAGTAGATACTGTACCTTTATCAATCTCTTGATGAGCTTTAAACAGAAGAGGGACTGGACTGAGAGGAGAGTAGATACTGTACCTTTATCAATCTCTTGATGAGGTTGATGTGATATATGAGGGACGTGTGAGGGAGAGACTGTGTGCATAAGTGTCCTGTTAGTTCCAGCAGAGGGGGCTCCTTGCTGTACTGGCTACCCAGAGCATTAATAAGTCTGATTAATGAGAGGGATTCTCATCATGTTGTGGCATGGCTTCCTCCTTATGTCTCCGTCTCCCCCCATGAAACATCTTGACTCTGATCCTACAGAGTGATAGACCACCAAATCCTCTGGCAGTGGTTTGTCAATCTCAGGGGGAGAGAGGTCTCGTCTCACTATATCTGTCTTTCTGTCTGTCTTCCTTTCTTTTTTCTCTCTCTGTCTCTCTCTCTCTGTCTCTCTGTCTCTCTGTCTCTCTCTCTCTCTGTCTCTCTGTCTCTCTGTCTCTCTGTCTCTCTCTCTCTCTCTCTCTCTCTGTCTCTCTGTCTCTCTCTTTAACACACAAGTACACACATACACATTTTTAATTTAAAACACTTCACAATTTGGAATTTACAGAGTTAAGGTACATTATTGCAGTATGGACACTTTACCTTTTTTCTTACAGATATCGTACCTGCTGTTCTAGCAGATGTATTGCTGACGGTCTATTATCTATGTTGACTGTCTACTATCTATGTTGACTGTCTACTATCTATGCTGACTGTCTACTATCTATGCTGACTGTCTACTATCTATGTTGACTGTCTACTATCTATGCTGACTGTCTACTATCTATGTTGACTGTCTACTATCTATGTTGACTGTATACTATCTATGTTGACTGTCTGCTAGCTATGTTGACTGTCTACTATCTATGTTGACTGTCTGCTAGCTATGTTGACTGTCTACTATCTATGTTGACTGTCTACTATCTATGTTGACTGTCTACTATCTATGTTGACTGTCTACTATCTATGTTGACTGTCTGCTAGCTATGTTGACTGTCTACTATCTATGTTGACTGTCTACTATCTATGTTGACTGTCTACTATCTATGTTGACTGTCTACTATCTATGTTGACTGTCTGCTAGCTATGTTGACTGTCTACTATCTATGCTGACTGTCTACTATCTATGCTGACTGTCTACTATCTATGCTGACTGTCTACTATCTATGTTGACTGTCTACTATCTATGTTGACTGTCTACTATCTAGGTTGACTGTCTACTCTCTACGTTGACTGTCTGCTAGCTATGTTGACTGTCTGCTAGCTATGCTGACTGTCTAATATCTATGTTGACGGTCTACTATCTATGTTGACTGTCTACTCTCTATGTTGACTGCCTGCTAGCTATGTTGACTGTCTACTATCTATGTTGACTGTCTACTATCTATGTTGACTGTCTACTAGCTATGCTGACTGTCTACTATCTATGTTGAATGTCTACTATCTGTGTTGACTGTCTACTATCTATGCTGACTGTCTAATATCTATGTTGACTGTCTACTATCTATGTTGACTGTATACTCTCTATGTTGACTGCCTGCTAGCTATGTTGACTGTCTACTATCTATGTTGAGTGTCTACTATCTATGTTGACTGTCTACTATCTATGCTGACTGTCTACTATCTATGTTGACTGTCTACTATCTGTGCTGACTGTCTACTCTCTGTGTTGACTGTCTACTCTCTATGTTGACTGTCTACTCTCTATGTTGACTGTCTACTATCTATGTTGACTGTCTACTATCTATGTTGACTGTCTACTATCTATGCTGACTGTCTACTATCTATGTTGACTGTCTACTATCTATGTTGACTGTCTATTATCTATGGTGACTGCCTACTATCTATGTTGACTGTCTACTATCTATGTTGACTCTCTACTATCTATGCTGACTGTCTACTCTCTATGCTGACTGTCTACTATCTATGTTGACTGTCTACTCTCTATGTTGACTGTCTGCTAGCTATGCTGACTGTCTACTATCTATGCTGACTGTCTGCTAGCTATGCTGACTGTCTACTATCTATGCTGACTGTCTACTATGTATGTTGACTGTCTACTCTCTATGTTGACTGTCTACTATCTATGTTGACTGTCTTCTATCTATGTTGACTGTCTTCTATCTATGTTGACTGTCTAATATCTATGTTGACTGTCTTCTATCTATGCTGACTGTTTCTGCTAGATGTTGTGTAGATCTCCCCATCTCTCTACCACTAACAGGAGTATAGATCTCCCCATCCCTCTACCACTAACAGGAGTATAGATCTCCCCATCTCTCTACCACTAACAGGAGTATAGATCTCCCCATCTCTCTACCACTAACAGGAGTATAGATCTCCCCATCCCTCTTCCACTAACAGGAGTATAGATCTCCCCATCCCTCTACCACTAACAGGAGTGTAGATCTCCCCATCTCTCTACCACTAACAGGAGTATAGATCTCCCCATCTCTCTACCACTAACAGGAGTATAAATCTCCCCATCTCTCTACCACTAACAGGAGTATAGATCTCCCCACCTCTCTACCACTAACAGGAGTGTAGATCTCCCCATCTCTCTACCACTAACAGGAGTATAGATCTCCCCATCCCTCTACCACTAACAGGAGTATAGATCTCCCCATTCCTCTACCACTAACAGGAGTATAGATCTCCCCATTCCTCTACCACTAACAGGAGTATAGATCTCCCCATCCCTCTACCACTAACAGGAGTATAGATCTCCCCGTCTCTCTATCACTAACAGGAGTGTAGATCTCCCCATCCCTCTACCACTAACAGGAGTATAGATCTCCCCATTCCTCTACCACTAACAGGAGTATAGATCTCCCCATCCCTCTACCACTAACAGGAGTATAGATCTCCCCATCTCTCTACCACTAACAGGAGTATAGATCTCCCCATCTCTCTACCACTAACAGGAGTATAGATCTCCCCGTCTCTCTACCACTAACAGGAGTGTAGATCTCCCCATCCCTCTACCACTAACAGGAGTATAGATCTCCCCATCCCTCTACCACTAACAGGAGTGTAGATCTCCCCATTCCTCTACCTCTAACAGGAGTGTAGATCTCCCCATCTCTCTACCACTAACAGGAGTGTAGATCTCCCCATCCCTCTACCACTAACAGGAGTGTAGATCTCCCCATCCCTCTACCACTAACAGGAGTATAGATCTCCCCATCTCTCTACCACTAACAGGAGTATAGATCTCCCCATTCCTCTACCACTAACAGGAGTATAGATCTCCCCATCTCTCTACCACTAACAGGACTATAGATCTCCCCATTCCTCTACCATTAACAGGAGTATAGATCTCCCCATCCCTCTACCACTAACAGGAGTGTAGATCTCCCCATCCCTCTACCACTAACAGGAGTATAGATCTCCCCATCTCTCTACCACTAACAGGAGTATAGATCTCCCCATTCCTCTACCACTAACAGGAGTATAGATCTCCCCATCTCTCTACCACTAACAGGAGTATAAATCTCCCCATCCCTCTACCACTAACAGGTGTATAGATCTCCCCATTCCTCTACCACTAACAGGAGTATAGATCTCCCCATCTCTCTACCACTAACAGGAGTATACATCTCCCCATCCCTCTAATGTGGTCCCGTGTGGCTCAGTTGGTAGAGCATGGCGCTTGCAACGCCAGGGTTGTGGGTTCAATTCCCACGGGGGGACCAGGGTTCAATTCCCACGGGGGGACCAGGATGAATATGTATGAACTTTCCAATTTGTAAGTCGCTCTGGATAAGAGCGTCTGCTAAATGACTGAAAATGTAAAATGTAATAGAAGTATAGATCTCCCCTTTCCTCTACCACTAACAGGAGTATAGATCTCCCCATCCCTCTACCACTAACAGGAGTATAGATCTCCCCATCCCTCTACCACTAACAGGAGTATAGATCTCCCCATCCCTCTACCATTAACAGGAGTATAGATCTCCCCATCCCTCTACCACTAACAGGAGTATAGATCTCCCCATCCCTCTACCACTAACTGGTGTATAGATCTCCCCATTCCTCTTCCACTAACAGGAGTATAGATCTCCCCATTCTTAAACATCTAACGGGGTGGAGGAAGGATCAAGCCTGCGTTGTAAAGGAGAAAGCTCTGACACCTAACAATGGCTTCCTACAAACCTTTTGCTTTGTCGTCAATTACTGTCAGACTTCAATAGTGGCTGGTGAGGATTTGTCTTCCCGCTGTGTTGGTGCTCTGTGCTGATCTGGCCTTGATTTGTCTGCTGTTTTAATTCATAAATCAGATCTTGTTTTATAACTGCATGCTTTAATGATATTTGGCTAATCCCCTTTTTTCCTCTCTGCTAAGAGACGAGCCTCAGGGTTGATTTAGCTGTGAAGGCCGTGCAACTGAAACAAAGCAAAACACAGGAATTAGATTCATGTCCAATTGTTGTCCTCCGTGTCCTAGAGAGTTGTTACACAGCTGTTTGCCCTGAAGTCAATCACATAACAACGTTTAGTCTATTGTCATCTGATGTGAACCTTTTTTAATCATTGATATGGTGAATTAAGGATCCTCTTTGTTCCAATGCGTATGCCATGTACACTATAGATTGCAAGCCCCCCCCCCCCCCCCCCCCTTCGCCACAACCAAGTCACCCCTTAGCTACCCCAGATAAACATACCCGGTGCCGATTAGATGGTAATTATTTGATGATAGAGGTCACACTGGAAACATTTAAGAGGTTGACACTGCACTGCTTTGACTTGCTCGCCCCGGAGTACTGATTACCTTCTGGATGTTTGCCTTGGCTGTTAGTAAGAAAATGGAATTCAAATATCCCAAAGTCTACAACAAAGAGCAATCACACATTGGCTGTGTCCTAAATGGCATTCTATTCCCTATATAGTGCACTATGTGTGACCAAGGCCCATATACAGGGAATACAGTGGCGTTTGGGAAGCACATATTGCCCTTAAACAGCTGCATTAACCGCCTATCACTACTACATGGTATGAATAATTCTAATGCTGCTTGCTGAATGTTTATACAACTGAGCAGTTTGAGTCTCAGAAATCCCATCTTTTAAATACCACGGCCTGGTGGGTGGGTGGGTGGGTGGGTGGAGGGAGGGAGGGAGGGAGGGAGGGAGGGAGTTGAGGGAGGGAGGGAGGGTTGAAACTGACTCTGATAACTTTATCTGTGGAGCCTGGGACTGAATTCAACAGGGTGTTTAATCCCATATTCCAGATCACTGCAATGTTCTATTTAGGTCTGGGGTTGGAGTGACTGCCCATATTTATATTGGTTTAAGAGTCTCCAGCTCAACCAGCAGGGATAAGACTGCAGAGGAAGTTAAACCAAAGGTTTATTATCACAGAACCAAGACAGCGCACTTATCAAAACATACATGCATGGAGGAAAAATAAACAATAAGTTTATAACAATCACACTAAGATAGGAATCTGATCTGAGCTGCTCCCAGGACACTAAGATGGGGATCTGATCTGAGCTGCTCACAGGACACTAAAATAGGGATCTGATCTGAGCTGCTAACAGGATACTAAGATAGGGACCTGATCTGAGCTGCTCCCAGGACACTAAGATAGGGTTCTGATCTGAGCTGCTCACAGGACACTAAAATAGGGATCTGATCTGAGCTGCTCACAGGACACTAAAATACGGATCTGATCTGAGCTGCTCCCAGGACACTAAAATACGGATCTGACCTGAGCTGCTCCCAGGACACTAAGATAGGGATCTGATCTGAGCTGCTCCCAGGACACTAAAATACTGATCTGATCTGAGCTGCTTACAGGATACTAAGTTAGGGATCTGGGCCCATACCCACAAAGCATCTCAGAAAAAGCTCAGAGTAGGTTTTAGCATGACGTTAAGACACTGCTCAGACAAACTCTGAGACAGGACTACAATCAGTACCAGAACTCTGCCGTCTGCGTGGGAATATCCAGACGGTGAACACCTGACTACCTGAAGTTGCTTTCTGAAATGTGAAAGGCATTAGGCTACTTAGTATGGACATCTTAACTACAACAGCACTTAGACTGACAGAGCTGAGCCCGCCCGGTTTGATCGGTCGATCAGACAGACATGTCAAACTGAAAGTCAAAGCTGAGACGTTACTGTGGAGCTGAGGACGTGGTTATCATTGAAAATCATATGATTAGGGCTCCAATGATGTGAACAGGCGTTTTGATAGTTTACATTTAATGAAGTTTTGCTGAGTTGTGAGTATATTACCGTCTATGATTTACATCGTACGTTGTCTTAGCTTTCAGTTGTAATTTACAGATTTAATGGGACCAGTTTCTCACATAAGGAAAATAATCCTGCAGCAACAGGAGATGTGAATTATTATGTGGAGTATAATGAATTGCATTTTTTTTTGTAGGGGTTAATACATGTTCCTTTAGGGCAAATCAAGTCTGACATTTAACAGTGGAAATTACAAACTATAGATGCCTTTTAAAACGCCTCTTAAAACCTTGAATAAACTACGGCATTGCATGTCCTGCAGCAAATTAAGTGAAACAACTGTAGCTAACAGGGTCGCTAGGTGTTATGATGCTATGTAATTCTCTATGCTATTCTTTTCATTTCATCATTCAATTACACTGAACAAAAATATATAGAAACATGTAAAGCTTTGGTACCATGTTTCATAAACTTAAATAACATTTTACATACACACAAAAAAGTGCACAAATGTGTTTACATCTATGTTAGTGAGTATTCCATTCACCTGTATTCCCCTCACCTGACAGGTGTGGCATATCAAGACGATGATTAAACAGCATGATCATTACACAGGTTCACCTTGTGCTGGGGATAATGAAAGGCCATTCTAAAATGTTCTGTTTTGTCACAGAACATAATGCCACAGATATATCAAGTCTTGAGGGAGAATGAAATTGGCTGATGCCAGAGAATTTAATGTTAATTTCTCTACCATAAGCCATTTTAGAAGATTTGGCAGTATGTCCAACCGTCCTCACAACCGCAGACCATGTGTATGGTGTGGTGTGGGCGAGCGGTTTGCTGATGTCAACTTTTGTGAACAAAGTGCCCCATAGTGGAGGTGGGGTTATGGTATGGGCAGGCATAAGCTACGGACAACGAACACACCTGCATATTATCGATGGCAGTTTGAATGCACAGAGATACCGTGACGAGATCCTGGAGGCCCATTGTCGTGCCATTCATCCACCGCCATCACCTCATGTTTCAGCATGATAGTGCACAGCCCCAAGTTGTAGGATCTGGACACAATTCCTGGTAACTGAAAATGTCCCAGTTCTTCCCATGACCTGCATACTCAATAGACATGTCACCCATTGTGCATGTTCCCGCCAATATCCAGCAACTTTGCACAACCATTGAAGAGGACTGGGACAACATTCTAGAAGGCTACAATCAACAGCCTCGTCAAGTTTAAGAAAAGGAGATGTGTCACGCTGCATGAGGCAAGTGGTGGTCACACCAGATACTGACTGGTTCTCTGATCCACACTCCTACGTTTTTTTAAGGTATCTGTGACCAACAGATGTATGTCTTTACTCCCAGTCATGTGAAATCTATAGATTAGGGCCTAATGAATATGTTTCAATTGACTGGATTCCTTTATATGAACTATAACTTAGTAAAATCTTAGAAATGTCTGCATGTTGCTCAGTATACATGACAAACATACACAACAAATTGAGGGCTTCTATAGACCTGCAGTTTACCAAGCTGGTTCCGGGGTGTCAAACCTATCAGGCTGTTTATTAAGTTCTCTGTTCCGTCGTCTGTCTCCGTTCAGACCTCACTGTGTGACACAATGACTAAATGGATGGGGAAGTGCTGATATTTATTCATAGAATTCATTGTAGCAGAGGCTCTAAGCATTCCGGGGCAGCGTCAGCAACGGCAACCTATTCCCTATGTAGTGCCCTACTTTTGATGGATCCTGGTCAAACATAGTGTACTCTATAGGGGATAGGGTGCCGTTTATGTATGTAGAGTAGAGGCATTGTCCTTCTCTGCTCACTACAGTACTATCAAGAAGCCTCCGAGTCCAATACTGTACCAGTACAGTAACACCAACACTCACTGTAACTGCATGTAGGGACCTGCCATTCATAGTGTTTGAGTCTGCTTCACTCCCTAAGGAGGCCTGAACTCTCCTGATTAAATGTTGCTAATAGAGATTTGATCTCATTAAATGATCATAATATGGGACTTGTTCGGTATGGACCCGTTATGTTACCTGGCCCCCTAACAATATACACCGCTTGGCTAAAAGTATGTGGACACCTGCTCGTTGAACATCTCATACCAACATCATGGACATTAATATGGAGTTGATCCCCCTTTTGCTGCTATAACAGCCTCTACTCTTCTGAGAAGGCTTTCAACTAGATGTTGGAACATTAATACGGGAACTTGCTTCTGTTCAGCCACAAGAGTATTAGTGAGGTTGGGCACTGATGTTCGGCATTCCAATTCATCTCAAAGGTGTTCGATGTGGTTGAGGTCAGGGCTCTCTGCAGGCCAGTCAAGTTCTTCCTCACCGATCTCCACAAACCATTTCTGTATGGACCTCGCTTTGTGCACGGAGGCATTGTCATGCTGAAACAGGAATGGCCTTCCCCAAACTGTTGCCACAAAGTTGGAAGCACAGAATCATCTAGAATGTCATTGTATGCTGTAGCGTTAAGATTTCCCTTCACTGGAACTAAGGGTCCAAGCCCGAACTATGAAAAACAGCCCCAGACCATTATTCCTCCTCCACCAAACTTTACAGTTGGCACTATGCATTGGGGCAGGCAGCGTTCTCCTGGCATCCGCCAAACCCAGATTTGTCTGTCGGACTGCCAAATGGTGAAGCGTGATTCATCACACCAGTGAACGTGTTTCCACTGCTCCAGAGTCCAATGGCGGCTAACTTTACACCACTCCAGCCAACGCTTTGCATTGCACATGGTAATCTTAGCGTTACTCCATGGCTCCTCGGCCATGGAATTCATTTCATGAAGCTCCCGATGAACAGTTATTTTGCTGACGTTTCTTCAAAAGAGACAGTTTGGAAATTTGATGAACGGACTCGTTGGAAAGGTGGCATCCTATGACGGCGCCACATTGAAAGTCACTGTATGGGCCATTTCAGTAAGGACCATTATACTGCCAATGTCTATGGAGATTGCATGGTTGTATGAGCAATTATATACACCTGTCAGCAAAGGGTGTGGCTGAAATAGCCGAATCCACTAATTTCAAGAGGTGTTCTTACACTGTTGGTCATGTAGTGTAGTTCTGATGGATTAACAGTGGTTCTTCCTTTAGGAGTTGTGGCGTACTGCATCACAGCTTGCTGGGTGCCGCAGAATTCTATGACATAGTTATTTAAGCGTCGGCCATTGTTGCCAGAATGACCTAATTTCCCACAATCTGCCATCATCTACCACAAACCGTCACGGCGTAAAGCTCCAAACGTTTAGAGGAAGAACCAGTGTAACTGAATATGTTTAACAGCACGTCGTATGGGTACAGTAGTAGGCTTCCTGTTTGATTTGATCAATAACTGACCTTTGAACTCTCCTCTCGCAGACTAAACTAGACTGACCCTTTGTGGCGCCTCTTAAACTATACACACCCCCGAGACGTCTTCGTTTAAACATTCAAACCTCCACAAAATACAGTTGTGGGCCATTTTCGCCCTTCCCAACCTGTTCAATATCAGCCCTTCCCAACCTGTTCAATATCTGCAGTTTCCCAACCTGTTCAATATCAGCCCTTCCCAACCTGTTCAATATCTGCCCTTCCCAACCTGTTCAATATCTGCAGTTTCCCAACCTGTTCAATATCAGCCCTTCCCAACCTGTTCAATATCTGCAGTTTCCCAACCTGTTCAATATCTGCAGTTTCCCAACCTCTTCAATATCTGCAGTTTCCCAACCTGTTCAATATCAGCTCTTCCCAACCTGTTCAATATCAGCCCTTCCCAACCTGTTCAATATCTGCAGTTTCCCAACCTGTTCAATATCAGCCGTTTCCCAACCTGTTCAATATCAGCCGTTTCCCAACCTGTTCAATATCAGCCCTTCCCAACCTGTTCAATATCTGCAGTTTCCCAACCTGTTCAATATCAGCCGTTTCCCAACCTGTTCAATATCAGCCGTTTCCCAACCTGTTCAATATCAGCTCTTCCCAACCTGTTCAATATCTGCAGTTTCCCAACCTGTTCAATATCAGTTGTTTCCCAACCTGTTCAATATCTGCAGTTTCCCAACCTGTTCAATATCTGCAGTTTCCCAACCTGTTCAATATCTGCAGTTTCCCAACCTGTTCAATATCTGCAGTTTCCCAACCTGTTCAATATCTGCAGTTTCCCAACCTGTTCAATATCAGCTCTTCCCAACCTGTTCAATATCAGCCGTTTCCCAACCTGTTCAATATCAGCTCTTCCCAACCTGTTCAATATCTGCAGTTTCCCAACCTGTTCAATATCAGCCCTTCCCAACCTGTTCAATATCAGCTCTTCCCAACCTGTTCAATATCAGCCCTTCCCAACCTGTTCAATATCAGCCCTTCCCAACCTGTTCAATATCAGCTCTTCCCAACCTGTTCAATATCAGCCCTTCCCAACCTGTTCAATATCTGCAGTTTCCCAACCTGTTCAATATCAGCTCTTCCCAACCTGTTCAATATCAGCCCTTCCCAACCTGTTCAATATCAGCCCTTCCCAACCTGTTCAATATCAGCCCTTCCCAACCTGTTCAATATCAGCCCTTCCCAACTTGTTCAATATCAGCTCTTCCCAACCTGTTCAATATCAGCTCTTCCCAACCTGTCAATATCAGCCGTTTCCCAACCTGTTCAATATCTGCAGTTTCCCAACCTGTTCAATATCTGCAGTTTCCCAACCTGTTCAATATCAGCCGTTTCCCAACCTGTTCAATATCAGCCGTTTCCCAACCTGTTCAATATCTGCCATTTCCCAACCTGTTCAATATCTGCAGTTTCCCAACCTGTTCAATATCAGCCGTTTCCCAACCTGTTCAATATCAGCCGTTTCCCAACCTGTTCAATATCTGCCATTTCCCAACCTGTTCAATATCTGCAGTTTCCCAACCTGTCAATATCAGCTCTTCCCAACCTGTTCAATATCAGTTGTTTCCCAACCTGTTCAATATCTGCAGTTTCCCAACCTGTTCAATATCAGCTCTTCCCAACCTGTTCAATATCAGCCGTTTCCCAACCTGTTCAATATCTGCAGTTTCCCAACCTGTTCAATATCAGCTCTTCCCAACCTGTTCAATATCAGTTGTTTCCCAACCTGTTCAATATCTGCAGTTTCCCAACCTGTTCAATATCAGCCGTTTCCCAACCTGTTCAATATCTGCAGTTTCCCAACCTGTTCAATATCTGCAGTTTCCCAACCTGTTCAATATCAGCCGTTTCCCAACCTGTTCAATATCTGCAGTTTCCCAACCTGTTCAATATCTGCAGTTTCCCAACCTGTTCAATATCAGCCGTTTCCCAACCTGTTCAATATCAGCTCTTCCCAACCTGTTCAATATCAGCCGTTTCCCAACCTGTTCAATATCAGCTCTTCCCAACCTGTTCAATATCTGCAGTTTCCCAACCTGTTCAATATCAGCCCTTCCCAACCTGTTCAATATCAGCTCTTCCCAACCTGTTCAATATCAGCCCTTCCCAACCTGTTCAATATCAGCCCTTCCCAACCTGTTCAATATCAGCTCTTCCCAACCTGTTCAATATCAGCCCTTCCCAACCTGTTCAATATCAGCCCTTCCCAACCTGTTCAATATCAGCTCTTCCCAACCTGTTCAATATCTGCAGTTTCCCAACCTGTTCAATATCTGCAGTTTCCCAACCTGTTCAATATCAGCTCTTCCCAACCTGTTCAATATCAGCTCTTCCCAACCTGTTCAATATCAGCTCTTCCCAACCTGTTCAATATCAGCTCTTCCCAACCTGTTCAATATCAGCTCTTCCCAACCTGTTCAATATCAGCTCTTCCCAACCTGTTCAATATCAGCTCTTCCCAACCTGTTCAATATCAGCTCTTCCCAACCTGTTCAATATCAGCTCTTCCCAACCCGTCCAATGCGGATGCATAATCCTGGTGACTGACACTAGTGTTCTGACGGAGGAAGTGGAGAGTGTTGGCATGGCGATGCATTCTGGCAGGGGATGTGATTGAACTCTCTCACCTGTATAAATAGTTCCTCTGTCAGAAGGAAAAGATGGCCAATACTTTACTATACAGTCGGCTACAGGGAATTAATAATATAATAATCCAATATATTTGCGATTCAACTCATGATGACATGGCAGGAAACCTCAGCTCTCACCTTTCTCATTCTGTCCCCATTAACAATGACCTCTGAGGTGTTAGTGGCTCGAGCCGCTTCCTCCTACCATTGACTCTATTTTTCGTGAATTATTTATGACACAGATTCTCCACGCACACAGTCAGTAGGGAAGTCAATGCAAGTGGCTATTTTGTGGTTGCTAGTTTGTCCCTTATAGGGCCACCGTAGTAAGGGGCCCTCAAGGAGTCATGTTCATATTTAGAAGTTAATAGAATAGCTCCGGTGTCATCTTAAATCTCTAAACGTCTTTAGAAGTTATCTAGAAACTATATAGACTCTAACATCATCAGTCACTACATGGACTGTGGCACTGTGTTGAGTTGTTGACTTAGTTCAAAAACAAGCTGAATAGCGTCGAAACTAAAACAGAGAGAGAATGACTGAGGTAATAAAACAACAGTCTTTAACAGAGAGAGAATGACTGAGGTAATAAAACAACAGTCTTTAACAGAGAGAGAATGACTGAGGTAATAAAACAACAGTCTTTAACAGAGAGATAATTACTGAGGTAATAAAACAACAGTCTTTAACAGAGAGATAATGACTGAGGTAATAAAACAACAGTCTTTAACAGAGAGATAATGACTGAGGTAATAAAACAACAGTCTTTAACAGAGAGATAATGACTGAGCTAATAAAACAGTATTTAAGTCAAACAGAGAGATAATGACTGAGGTAATAAAACAACAGTCTTTAACAGAGAGATAATGACTGAGGTAATAAAACAACAGTCTTTAACAGAGAGATAATGACTGAGGTAATAAAATAACAGTCTTTAACAGAGAGATAATGACTGAGGTAATAAAACAACAGTCTTTAACAGAGAGATAATGACTGAGGTAATAAAACAACAGTTTTTAACAGAGAGATAATGACTGAGGTAATAAAACAACAGTCTTTAACAGAGAGATAATGACTGAGGTAATAAAACAACAGTCTTTAACAGAGAGATAATGACTGAGGTAATAAAACAACAGTCTTTAACAGAGAGATAATGACTGAGGTAATAAAACAACAGTCTTTGAGTCATACAGAGGGAGAATGGCTGAGGTAATAAAACAGTATTTAAGTCATACAGAGAGATAATGACTGAGGTAATAAAACAGTATTTAAGTCATACAGAGAGATAATGACTGAGGTAATAAAACAACAGTCTTTGAGTCAAACAGAGGGAGAATGGCTGAGGTAATAAAACAGTTTTAAGTCATACAGAGAGATAATGACTGAGGTAATAAAACAGTATTTAAGTCAAACAGAGAGATAATGACTGAGGTCATAAAACAGTATTTAAGTCATACAGAGAGATAATGACTGAGGTAACAAAACAACAGTCTTTGAGTCAAACAATATTGGAGTTGCTTCTGGAGAGAGAGAGAGAGAGAGAATGACTGAGGTTATTAAATTCATGCAAATACACAGACCCAAACTTGCAGTCCTGCCTCTGTGACCTTTAAGGTTCATGATGAAAAACAAATGTCGAGAGTCTAAGAGGGAGGAATGTTTCTGACTTTGCTGGGAATTTGGTGTGTTGTCTGATACCGTGGGCCACACATTAATTCAGCTTCACCGTCAATATGAGAGAGAGAGTTGGCCAGTTCAGATCCAGCAACATAACACATACGAGAGACATGATTTACATGTGGTAAATAGGAAAGTAATAAGAAAAATACACTTCAAGTAATATTTATTTTTATCTCCATCCGTAACTTTTTGTTGTTGTTGAAAACAAAACAATAAAACCCACTTTTCTTTTTCAAGGATTAAGGCAAACATACAGCACATGGTAATACTGATGCCTGTCCACTGTGCTCCGTGCACTGTCGCATCCACAGCCATGTCACACCAGATCCACGTCAGTATTTGACAGCTGTCCAGCTCCCGAGTGGCGCAGCGGTTTTAAGGCATTGCATTTCAGTGCTAGACGCGTCACTACAGACCCTGGTTCCATTCCAGGCTGTATCACAGCGGTTTAAGGCACTGCATCTCAGCGCCAGAGGTGTCACTACAGACCCTGGTTCGATTTCAGGCTGTATCACATCCGGCTGTGATTGGGAGTCCCATAGGGTGGTGTGCAATCGGCCCTATGGGACTCCCAATCACAGCTGGTGATTAGGATTTGGCTGGGGTAGGCTGTTATTGTAAATAAGAATTTGTTCTTAACTGACTTGCCTGGTAAAATAAATAAATGTAGGGAGATGCCTAATATACTGTCCACTAGGGGAAATTATTACCGTCTAGTAGGCTTGTGGCTTGCTAGGGTGTTGTAGATGGAGATAGAGGACAGGCTTGCTAGGGTGTTGTAGATGGAGATAGAGGACAGGCTTGCTGGGTGTTGTAGATGGAGATAGAGGACAGGCTTGCTGGGTGTTGTAGATGGAGATAGAGGACAGGCTTGCTGGGTGTTGTAGATGGAGATAGAGGACAGGCTTGCTGGGTGTTGTAGATGGAGATAGAGGACAGGCTTGCCTGGGTGTTGTAGATGGAGATAGAGGACAGGATTCCACAGCATTCTGTGGTGACCAGGATCACAGGTTCAATCCCAGTGACAGGCACTCTTATTAACCCTTACCTTAACCTTTCACCTTTAACCCTATCTCAAACCTTAACCCTTACCTTAACCTTTCACCTTTAACCCCATCTCAAACCTTAACAATTCACCTTTAACCCTATCTCAAGCCTTAACCCTTACCTTAACCATTCACCTTTAACCCTATCTCAAACCTTAACAATTCACCTTTAACCCTATCTCAAACCTTAACCCTTACCTTAACCATTCACCTTTAACCCTATCTCAAACCTTAACCCTTACCTTAACAATTCACCCTTAACCCTATCTCAAACCTTAACCCTTACATTAACCATTCACCTTTAACCCTATCTCAAACCTTAACCCTTACCTTAACCATTCACCGCTAACCCTATCTCAAACCTTAACCATTCAACTTTGACCCTATCTCAAACCTTAACCATTCGGGGGAATTAATGCCTAAACTTAACCGTCAAAAGTTGAAGACTGAAGTGAGACCATGAGACCTTGATGTACATCCATTGTCTTCAGTATCTTCAAGCTGCGTACAGTAGAAGTGATTTTTTTTAAATACATATTTCTCTAGATTGCATCATGGAAAAACAGGCGAAGAAGCACCATTACAATGATTTCACATGTAGACAGTAATCAGAGAGCAGCCCCGTTGCGTGCAGCCAGTCAGCCAGCCAGCCAGTCAGCCAGCCAGCCAGCCAGTCAGCCAGCCAGCCAGCCAGCCAGCCAGCCAGCCAGCCAGCCAGCAAGTCAGCCAGTCAGCCAGCCAGCCAGTCAGCCAGCCAGCCAGCCAGTCAGCCAGCCAGTCAGCCAGCCAGCCAGCCAGCCAGCCAGCCAGCCAGCCAGCCAGCCAGCCAGTCAGCCAGCCAGCCAGCCAGCCAGCCAGCCAGCCAGCCAGCCAGCCAGTCAGCCAGTCAGCCAGCCAGCCAGTCAGCCAGCCAGCCAGCCAGCCAGTCAGCCAGCCAGTCAGCCAGCCAGCCAGCCAGCCAGCCAGCCAGCCAGCCAGCCAGTCAGCCAGTCAGCCAGCCAGCCAGTCAGCCAGCCAGCCAGCCAGCCAGCCAGTCAGCCAGTCAGCCAGCCAGCCAGTCAGCCAGCCAGTCAGCCAGCCAGCCAGCCAGCCAGCCAGCCAGCCAGCCAGCCAGTCAGTCAGTAGGTTCAGCCAGCCAGCCAGCCAGCCAGTCAGCCAGCCAGCCAGTCAGCCAGTCAGCTAGTCAGCCAGTCAGCCAGCCAGCCAGTCAGCCAGTCAGCCAGCCAGCCAGTCAGTCAGTCAGCCAGCCAGCCAATCAGCCAGCCAGCCACTCCACCTCCTGTGTCTTGCAGTTATTGTTTATAAAGCAGCTGACATGATGGATGCTGCAGCTCTGTCAGGCCCTGGAACAGGCATCAGTGGACCTTTCCCCATCACTCATCTATCACCCACCACAATGGAGATTAATAGGCCTCACTCCTAGTCCTGGATTGTTCCGAGGGGCACTTGTGTCTTGACCCCCAACCTCCTGTAAACAATTAGATATTTTTTTTTTTAGAATTGAGCTCTCTGTTCATGGACTAGCTGCACTACTAGGTCGCTCTAAGGGAATATGTCAATAGAACAAGTCCTGTAAATTGGCTGGTCTGTTGAACAATAACCAGAGAGAGCAGATATACACAAAGATGTCTTAGTTTGTGAATTTCCACATTCACCATCTTCAAATGTACTTCTTCATTTTTGATGCATAGCAACATGGTAATAATAGAGGCTGTTGTCTACACTCACAGTGGTCGTCTACACTACAGGAGCCATACAACTTGCAGTATTATAGAGCAAACAAACATTTTTTTTTTTAAACAAGCTTGTTAAACATGAATACTTAACTCTCTGTTTATTAAACACGATGCTTGCAGTTTTTTTTTTCTTTTTTCGTTGTTTTGTTTTGTTTTTCGGTTGGTGTGTGTGTGGGGGGGGTCGTCTTATCTCGTTCCCAGATTCAAATCTACGTAGGAAAGTGCACTCCTAATTGGGACGTGAAGTTCTATTATTTTCATGTAATTAATAGCAGACGACTAGTTCTGGTAGTTCCTCAGTACGTATTTGTGAATCTGTGTCAGGACTGTTTGTGTACCAAGAGATGTAAAACAGAGCATCATATTATCAAAAGACTCAAGCTCTGGGGGGTTTTGAGGATATTTATATTTTTAAAAATCATAATTGAGTGTTTTTCTGACTATTTGGGGCACGTTTGTTCCTTTATACTTTCAAAGCTTTTCCTGGATCTGTTTTGCTAAACACTGTGCTGCTAAACAGCTGAATGGGCATTTGTAAAATACTGATATTAGTGTGATTCTTCTGCAAGTGAGGGGAACTTATAGACTTTGTGTAAACTGTTTGTTGTGTAGTAGAACTGTGTATTGTGTAGTATAACAGTTTGTTGTGTAGTAGAACTGTTTGTTGTGTAGTAAAACTGTTTGTTGTGTAGTAGAACTCTTTGTTGTGTAGTAGAACTGTTTGTTGTGTAGTAGAACTGTTTATTGTGTAGTAGAACTGTTTGTTGTGTAGTAGAACTGTTTGTTGTGTAGTAGAACTCTTTGTTGTGTAGTAGAACTCTTTGTTGTGTAGTAGAACTGTGTATTGTGTAGTATAACAGTTTGTTGTGTAGTAGAACTCTTTGTTGTGTAGTAGAACTCTTTGTTGTGTAGTAGAACTGTGTATTGTGTAGTATAACAGTTTGTTGTGTAGTAAAACACTTTTTTTTGTGTAGTAGAACTGTTTGTTGTGTAGTAGAACTCTTTGTTGTGTAGTAGAACTGTTTGTTGTGTAGTAGAACTCTTTGTTGTGTAGTAGAACTGTTTGTTGTGTAGTAGAACTGTTTGTTGTGTAGTAGAACTGTTTGTTGTGTAGTAGAACTCTTTGTTGTGTAGTAGAACTGTTTGTTGTGTAGTAGAACTGTTTATTGTGTAGTAGAACTGTTTGTTGTGTAGTAGAACTCTTTGTTGTGTAGTAGAACTGTTTGTTGTGTAGTAGAACTGTTTATTGTGTAGTAGAACTCTTTGTTGTGTAGTAGAACTGTTTGTTGTGCATGACTGTGTAGTAACGGTGTTTGTTTATTGAGCTTGGTCACGGTTTAGGTCAATCGAGGTGAATGGGTTAAATATTAAGGAGAGAAGTGAAGACGTTCCTCAGTGCGGATCCTTTTCGTGTTAAAGGGGTCAGCTTCATAACAACTTGACTTATACGAGCCATGTTCACTTTGATACAGCAAACTACTCTACCCATCAATCTGGCACGTAGTGCTATTGTACTGTACTTAGTTCTTCCACCCTCAGTAATCTGCAGAAACAACTCTTCTACATTGCTGGTCCATGTGACATAATACAATATCAGACTTTAGTGCAAATATAGACGTCCTATCAATTCACAACAACCTGAAGAAGAATTCGCCCAGCTTGTCAAAGAGAAGGTTTTCTTTTTTAGACAATGTAATAACCTCAAATGATATTATTTTAGCTGGGAGGTACGTTATTGCTTTAATGTAATATAATTTGATATTTAAAGATAGACCTGTTATAATTTAGCTGGTAGTGTTTTTGAAATTAACTTGCAGCAATTCCAATAAAACATTTTTTTGTAATAATGCATTCCAAGTGCAATATCCTTTTATTGTATTTATGTGGTTACCAATTAAATGATCCTCTGTCGGGTTAGCTTCTGTGTCACCTTTGTGATGGAATCAGTTTATATACGTTTTATATTACTGAGGAATTTACCTTAAGAAAATAACACATTTTGTCCTGATAAGTCATTCAGTTTGTTGCACTTGAATGGTTTCATTAACGTTGGACCTCGCAGGCTGACTGCTGGCTATCCCCTGTAGGAACATCTCATTATATTGTGTTACTCCAAATATACCAATATGTTGACAAGGACCAGAGCCCTACAACCACCTAGCACTAGAAACTGCCATGTTCATACCAAGAACGACTTAGAGAGGACTCATCATTACAACTAGCTAGAAAGTACAGATATTGAGTTAGTTAACATGCCACCAAAACATAAGCCAATAGTCAGTGAACGGTAACATTTTTAAGAGCTAAAAGTACATTGGGATATTGGATATAAGTGCCTTGTTTGAAATCATATGGGTCTGTGGTGTCATTTCCTGTAAGTGCTAACAGTTCTTTGCCAAATTACCAGTAAGTTCGGTAAGCTCGTAAAGCCTTGTCACAGCAGATATCCTAGAAGGGCCTATCCGTATGTGCTGCTGTCTGTTGGCCTGCCAAGTCATTCACACTGAGCTTTGCCAGCCTCAGTAACACGACTGGCATGGATCTGCCTCACAGACAACCGGGGGAGTTTAATTGACGTAAATGAACCAGTGAAATACAAACATAGAAAGCGACAAAAAAACAAAATAACATTATCCGTTACTTTGTACTTGGACTGATTGGATGTTTCATTTGTATTCCCTCTATCACCAACCTCTACTACTTTCCATGAGATGATTGTGTCACGTTCGTCGTATGAATCGGACCGAGGCGCAGCGTGGTAAGCGTACATTCTATATTTATTAAAAGAATGAACACTGAACAAACTAACAAAATAACAAAACGACACGTGAAGCTATATAAACGAGTGCTGACAGGCAACTACACATAGACAAGAACCCACGAACACAAAAGGGAAAATGGCTACCTAAATATGATCCCCAATCAGCTGCCTCTGATTGGGAACCATATCAGGCCACCATAGACCTACATTACCTAGACATACAAAAACCCTAGACAATACAAAAACTAGCATACCCACCCTCGTCACACCCTGACCTGACCAAAATAATACAGAGAACATAGATAACTATGGTCAGGACGTGACAGATTGAATGGATAATAGTAGGGAAGAAATTACTATTCCAATGTATTTTGGAGAAGGTTGCCACCCGTGGACAGCTAAGAACGTTAATTAATGAGAATTGTATTGTGGATAATTGAGAGATGTTACCCAGATGAACAGGGAAAAATAGGCCTCTCCCGAGTGGTGCAGCGGGTCTAAGGCACTGCATCTCAGTGCTAGAGGCGTCACTACAGACCCTGGTACAATCCCGGACTCTATCACTTCCGGCTGTGATCGGGAGTCCCATTGGGCGACGCACAATTGGCACAGCGTCGTCCGGGTTTGGGGAGGGTTTGACCGGGGTAGGCCGTCATTGTAAAATAAGAATTAGTTCTTAACTGAGTTGCCCGGTTAAATAAAGGATAAATAAAATAAAACATGAGACCCAGAAATGTAATGTTGTTCTTTCTAGTGGACATCAGGTTTTGGTTCGTATCTGTGAGGCCATACAAGCCACTGACTGTATTAAGTCCCGTTGTCCCTTTGAGGGGACATTCTGGGCTTTTCAATGATATCACATGTGTCGGGGTGTGTGACCTTGACAACTTTCTCTTCCTGTCCTCTGTAGTGGACACCCGGACACTTCAACTATGTTTTAAACCTACTGTACCCATTGACTGGAACGTTAATGTTTTTCACCTACTGTACCCATTGACTGGAAAATTTATGTTTTTCACCTACTGTACCCATTGACTGGAATGTTAGTGTTTTCATCTACTGTAACCATTGACAGGAATGTATTTCACCTACTGTACCCATTGAGTGGAGCGTTACGTTTTTTACCTACTGTACCCATTGACTGTAATGTTAATGTGTTCCACCTACTGTACCCATTGACTGTCATGTAAACTTTTCCAGATGTATGTCCTAATAACCACTACAGTGGATAATTTTGTCATTACAATAAAATATAAATACAAATATATTTAAAAAAATATATGCATTTTATTTTACCCCAAACACAAATGTTCCGTCAGGTCTCAGGAGGATATAGAACAAAATTACTGATAAATCCAAAGTCAACACTCCTAAAATATAGTATCATTTATGTTTCTACCCAGTTAAGCTCTTCTAAACATGAGTGTTGGTTTGTATCATTTATGTTTCCACCCAGTTAAGCTCCTCAAACATTATTTGGTGCAAAGACAAGAGTGATTGTCTGAAATGAGGAGTAGAAGTGAATGCTGTTGGCTGGACCAAAAGGCATCTCTTCCACTGCAGGAAGAAGACTGGTGTGGTCTGCCAGCTGCCTTCTGTCACTCAGTGTGGTGGTGCTGAGCTAAGAGGCCCAGCCAGGCATCGGGCCATAAAGCCCTAAGCCGCCTTTAACTCATTATTGTCACTGCTTTTGAAAGAAAGTCTGTTGACCTTAGATAGAGAAAAGGGGATTTTTCAAGTGAAGGAAATGAAGCCTGTTATTTGATGTTATTTTTCCCGAGACTTGACCCAAGTATCCTCACCGCAGTTTGGACGCCGTTGTATTTTTGTTGGTGTCATCTTGAAAAACATCCAAGGACTTCCACAGGGATTCTTGTTCCTAAGAACGGGGGGGGAAATGTGACATTCTCGCATTCTCATTGGTTGCTATGGTTCAAACTATTCAAATGAGTAAAATGTCAAGTGTTTGGCTCCTATCATGTTGGTACTTCTAACCTGGCCTTTCCTTTCTGTTGGCCTTGAATTTACCCCCTAAACCTGAGCTGAAGGCAGGCAGTGAAGTATGGACTGTCTCCAAAATCTAGCTCCTTTTTCAAAGTTCCCAAAAAAACTGAAATAATGATCAATAAGTGTCTCTGGTGATTAAAACACAAAAACACAGTAAAAGTTTTCAGTCAGTTTAGTCCGTCATTGTAAATAAGAATTTGTTCTTAACTGACTTGCCTACTTAAATACAAATAAAAAAAATAATACAAAAATGTCCTATATCTATTTGGGTCATCAAAGAAGCCATGCATTACTGCTGCTGTTAAAGAACAATAAAAACCTCCCAGAGGATGATCACTCAGAGGAGAACATACAGTTCCCATATACTGTAGACAACACACACACTGACAATGGTAAATAAAATAGTTGTGTTCATGTAAGGGAATTTGCTAAGGAGCCACACAGTACAATACAATATGATGGTTTACAATACAATACGATGGTTTACAATACAATATGATGGTTTACAATATGATGGTTTACAATACAATATGATGGTTTACAACACAATATGATGGTTTACAACACAATATGATGGTTTACAATACAATACGATGGTTTACAATACAATACGATGGTTTATGATGGTTTACAATACAATATGATGGTTTACAATACAATATGATGGTTTACAACACAATATGATGGTTTACAACACAATATGATGGTTTACAATACAATACGATGGTTTACAATACAATATGATGGTTTACAATACAATATGATGGTTTACAATATGATGGTTTACAATACAATATGATGGTTTACAATACAATATGATGGTTTACAACACAATATGATGGTTTACAATACAATACGATGGTTTACAATACAATATGATGGTTTACAACACAATATGATGGTTTACAATACAATACGATGGTTTACAATACAATATGATGGTTTACAATACAATACGATGGTTTACAATACAATACGATGGTTTACAATACAATACGATGGTTTACAATACAATATGATGGTTTACAATACAATACGATGGTTTACAATACAATACGATGGTTTACAATACAATATGATGGTTTACAATACAATATGATGGTTTACAATACAATACGATGGTTTACAATACAATACGATGGTTTACAATACAATACGATGGTTTACAATACAATATGATGGTTTACAATACAATATGATGGTTTACAATACAATACGATGGTTTACAATACAATACGATGGTTTACAATACAATACGATGGTTTACAATACAATACGATGGTTTACAATACAATACGATGGTTTACAATACAATACGATGGCTTACAATACAATATGATGGTTTACAATACAATACGATGGTTTACAATACAATATGATGGTTTACAATACAATATGATGGTTTACAATACAATATGATGGTTTTCAATACAATACATTGGTTTACAATACAATATGATGGTTTACAATACAATACGATGGTTTACAATACAATATGATGGTTTAGAATACAATACGATGGTTTACAATACAATACGATGGTTGACAATACAATACGATGGTTTAGAATACAATACGATGGTTTAGAATACAATACGATGGTTTACAATACAATACGATGGTTTACAATACAATACGATGGTTTACAATACAATACGATGGTTTACAATACAATATGATGTTTACAATACAATATGATGTTTACAATACAATACGATGGTTTACAATACAATACGATGGTTTACAATATGATGGTTTACAATACAATACGATGGTTTACAATACAATATGATGGTTTGCAATACAATATGATGGTTCAGAATACAATACGATGGTTTACAATACAATATGATGGTTTAGAATATGATGGTTTACAATACAATATGATGGTTTACAATATGATGGTGTACAATACAATACGATGGTTTACAATACAATATGATGGTTTACAATACAATACGATGGTTTACAATACAATATGATGGTTTACAATACAATATGATGGTTTACAATACAATACGATGGTTTACAATACAATATGATGGTTTACAATACAATATGAGGGTTTACAATACAATACGATGGTTTACAATACAATATGATGGTTTACAATACAATATGATGGTTTACAAAACAATATGATGGTTTACAATACAATATGATGGTTTACAATACGATGGTTTACGATACAATATGATGGTTTACAATACAATATGATGGTTTACAATACAATATGATGGTTTACAATACAATATGATGGTTTACAATACAATATGAGGGTTTACAATACAATATGATGGTTTGGCAGAAAAGCTTTATTATAATAATTTATGTATCAAATTATTGATTTTTTTGTCTCACTACTAGACTTATATACTCTGTAGTTAACTTAAAGTCATAAGTATAATTTATATTTTGATATGACTGTGTTTTTGTTCTAAACATCCATTTTCTTTGAGCAGAACCTTACGGTACCATACCGGGGACACTCCCCAAGAGCTAAGTGTTCAGAAAGTCACATCTTTCCCTTTAACCCTCTTGAAGGACAGATCTACCCCATGGGGTATGAACATAGTGCTCACAACAACCAATTCAAGACGAGGATGCTATACCTGAACTGTGGATGATGAGAAGGGCTCGGAGAAAAAGATTTGATTAATAAAAGTGTGAAATTTTACAGGCTGAAAATAATCTATAGATGTGATGGAGTGGAACCGTTCTCATCAAAGTGTGGAAATTTTTGCAGATCCCTGAAGAACTGTAGCTAGTCAGTGGCTCCATCCGTGCAAATGTGCTTCTCTGGAAGAGAGATTTGAGCTCAAAAGGAGAAATTTGATGGCACATGCAATGAGTGTCACACAACCTAATTTCGACATCTGAGAGTAGATTGAATACCGCTATTCATTTTGGGTAATTTAAATGGCTTTGGATTGGCATTTTTTTCATACCTTTTACTCCCTGGTGCATCCTAACCCAAAGTTGATGAGAAATCTATGATAATTACTTGCAATGGCAACATTAACTCATTTTGAAATGCATTTGTCAGTTTCAAATGGGAGTCTGCTTTTCAAAAGTTAAATGTTTTTTATTTCATTTTTTTGCTTTCGTATAAGCGTACATCTGACAAAACTATCCATCCAAACGTTTTACCACTTATCAGGAAGTGCCTCATCGCCGTTGTATTACTACACAACAGTCCAACCTGATTGGTCGATGCCAGCAGCCCATGTTGCTGTCACAAGAAGAGGATTGTTAGTATCCATTGACAGTCTGTTAAATCAATGTACAGTATATACCCTACTAGATATTTATTTGGACAGCGAAGTTAAAAATATTTAATTTGGCTCTATACTCCAGTATTTCCCAGCATCTATACACAAACAAACTTCAAACCGCATTCAACTAATTTGTAGTCACAGGCTTGATGTAGTCATTGTATGCTAGGAATATGGGACCGAATACTACATTTTTGACTAAATGTAATACACTATACTGTAGGTGAATTGCGTTCTTCAAATGTGGGCGCCAGGTAGCCTAGTGGTTAGAGCGTTGGACTAGTAACCGCAAGTTTACAAGGTTAAAAAAAATAGTTATTTCTGTCCCTAAACCCACTGTTCCTAGGCTGTCATGGCTTGAGTATGAAACCACATTAAAAGTGGTAGCTTCACTGTCATGATACTGTATGTACAGTTAGTGAACATTCTGTACAACTCATGTTCTTGTGTTCATTCATTTGTATGTTGTTTCAGTGTCAACAAAAAGACCTTGAGGAAGCCTTATTGTAATTCCGGACCATTCAGCCAGATCGAGTTGAGTTTTCTAAAGGGGGGGGGGATAAGCAGTGTCTAGAGCGACCCTCTAATTCTCAGACACCTTTAACAAGCCCACAGCCAGCTACTAGCTGGATTACACACATCTGACAAGAACACTCAGTGCTGTCAGATTTAGTGAAGTGGGCGAATCCATGGTGTAATTGACAACATGTTGAGATGCTGAGAGACTAATCATTGGAGATCACTCCTCTCTCTTCCATGTCAGGGACCCCCTAAGCCTCACGCACAATGGCTGGAGGGCAGATTTAACCGTTGGGCTGAAATTGAACACTTATTAGCTAGATGGGGTTCACGTTAAGGGTTTTAAAGACCACGAGATCAATCTTCTGTAAAATATCAATCAGTTGAATACTAAGTTGAGGTAAACACACAACTCAAACCTTCCCAACCCAAATCTCCCATCGATATCAACGCAATCAATGATTTAGGCAACAAAAAAAAATGTCGATTTAAGGCCCAATGAGAGCGTTTAGGATTAGGAATGCAGAATCCTCTCCTATAGAAACACCTTCTAGACAAGAGTTCTCTTCCTATTTCTCCCATTGACTGGTTTCATTTATGTTTTACAGTTCACCAAGCAAATGCAAATATAATCCATATTATTATTATTTTTTTTATTATTATTTTTTTTTATCCCATTTTCTCCCCAATTTTCATGGTATCCAATCGCTAGTAATTACTATCTTGTCTCATCGCTACAACTCCCGTACGGGCTCGGGAGAGACGAAGGTCGAAAGCCATGCGTCCTCCGAAGCACAACCCAACCAAGCCGCACTGCTTCTTAACACCTCCAACCCAGAAGCCAGCCGCACCAATGTGTCGGAGGAAACACCGTGTACCTGGCCCCCTTGGTTAGCGCGCACTGCACCCGGCCCGCCACAGGAGTCGCTGGAGCGCGATGAGACAAGGATATCCCTACCGGCCAAACCCTCCCTAACCCGGACGACTCCCTAACCCGGACGACGCTATGCCAATTGTGCGTCGCCCCACAGACCTCCCGGTCGCGGCCGGCTGCCACAGAGCCTGGGCGCAACCCAGAGACTCTGGTGGCGCAGCTAGCACTGCGATGCAGTGCCCTAGACCACTGCGCCACCCGGGAGGCTATAATTCATCATTTAGATCAGTTGATTCTTTCTGAATGAAATATGTCTTGCTATTCCTTTTTGGAAGCTCCGGTTATTTTAGAAAGCCAGTCTTAATGGTATTGGAATATAATGACATATACTGGACTTAAATAACGATCACATTGTCCAACCCTGAACTAGTATCCACACCGGTAACACATTCTACAACTGTTTTTTAGTCTCAAGTTTGTAAACACATAGCCTGATTTATAATTAAGGCACATAATTGATAGACGAGCCACCGAATGACACTCTGACACAGCGAGTTGTCAGGTCATATTCAGATTTATATGCACTCAGCTAACCTCTCGTTCCTACTAAACCCACCAATAGGAAACCAAGAAAGATTTGAATTATGAGTTCAGTTTTGGACTAATAAAGGTCACTTGTTAAAAAAGGTATTGGTTGACATTATGTGGGGGTCAGGAACCTCTATCAATCACTCTTTAACCATCGTCAGCTAAAATGCAGAATTCCTTAATAGCTATATTCTGAACATTTTATGTAAAAAAAAAAAAAAAAAGAGAGGCTATTTTCAATTTTACAAATGTATAGAGATGGCAGAGACTGTGAGCATGCTTAAAGCAACACTACACCTGGTGTATAAACACGGAATTGAAAAGCTATATTGGACGTATTAAATAATATATTTCTCTGTTCTGGAAAATGCATTTATCATAGTAAGCGATGCCACACAAATCACTGCTATATCCCACTGCTATGTCCCTGGTCAAATGTGGCTGGAGGCAAGCGATATCTTCCAGTCAACCCTATATGAAGACCATATCTTAAAATGATAGATCACCTCATTTTGTTCTGACAGAGGTATTTTCCCGCTACAAACATCTGTCATTGAAATTCACAGTAATACGCCGAAGATCGGAGCAGTAGGAGATTTGACAAACTGATTTACCAAGAGATTTGACAAACTGATTATAAAGATCCAATTGGTGGATGGGGCACTCATTAGCTGAATTGATTATATGTTTTTGTAAACTCCCCTTGATTGAGAGTGTATACGGTATATTTATCATCAGTGATTTGGTTTACGGGTTATTTTCTGATATTTGGACAATTTGAGGGTGTTTTAGATATGGCAACACTCATCCTCTGTAGTGCAGAGAGACAGAACAATCGGGAACGGTCTACGGAGGGTTAGCTCACGTGGAATGTAAAACCAGGACGGCTTGCCACTTAGAAAGCCATGCAACTACAGTATGGATCTCAGTCAACTTACCGTCTAGAAAAACCAGTTCATAAAACACAGATATATAGTATGGCTCTTTCTGAATGAAGTATATCTATACTATATTGCATCTGAAGTATATTGTATTAAAACAAGTACTATTTCATGATGGTATTTGTGTATTGTATTAAAACAAGTACTATTTCATGAGAATATGTGTTTATTGTATTAAAACAAGTGCTGTAGCTCTCTGTACTGTAAATATCTGTACTGTAGCTCTCTGTACTGTAGCTCTGTACTGTAGCTCTGTACTGTAGCTCTGTACTGTAAATATCTGTACTGTAGATCTCTGTACTGTAGCTCTCTGTACTGTAGCTCTGCATTGTAGCTCTGTACTGTAGCTCTCTGTACTGTAGCTCTGCACTGTAGCTCTGTCCTGTAGCTCTCTGTACTGTAGCTCTGTACTGTAGCTCACTGTACTGTAGCTCTGTACTGTAGCTCTGTAATGTAGCTCTCTGTACTGTAGCTCTGCATGGGAGCTCTCTGTACTGTAGCTCTGCATTGTAGCTCTGTACTGTAGCTCTCTGTACTGTAGCTCTGTACTGTAGCTCTGCACTGTAGCTCTGCACTGTAGCTCTGCACTGTAGCTCTCTGTACTGTAGATCTCTGTACTATAGCTCTCTGTACTGTAGCTCTGCATTGTAGCTCTGTACCGTAGCTCTCTGTACTGTAGCACTGTACTGTAGCTCTGTACTGTAGCTCTCTGTACTGTAGCTCTGTACTGTAGCTCTCTGTACTGTCGCTCTGCACTGTAGCTCTCTGTACTGTAGCTCTGCATTGTAGCTCTGTACTGTAGCTCTCTGTACTGTAGCTCTGTACTGTAGCTCTGTACTGTAGCTCTGTACTGCAGCTCTGTACTGTAGCTCTCTGTACTGTAGCTCTCTGTACTGTAGCTCTGTACTGTAGCTCTCTGTACTGTAGCTCTCTGTACTGTAGCTCTGTACTGTAGCTCTGTACTGTAGCTCTCTGTACTGTGGATCTCTGTACTGTAGCTCTCTGTATTGTAGCTCTGTATTGTAGCTCTGTGTGTATAACTTTACTGGTAGCAGCAAGAGTGTCTGTAATAAACTGCCCAGCATTTAATGAGAGCCCTGAAGGCAACATAAGAAGTATGAATGTATTACCCCTCAACAGCAGAATCTGCAGGGCTATATTCCCACTACTTGACTTGCTTATGTATCGGCTTCTCATTGCTTTAGTGGCTGTCGAAAAATGTCACATTTTTGTTTACGTCCGTACAGAGAGTTTGACATATAGCATGTCCCGGTTGCAAATGAGATACAGACTCATTACATACAGGCAGAGAGAGTGAGAACTGAAAACCTGACTGGACCTCTTTTTGCCTCTCTTGTCTCCTGTGAGAAATTCTACATCATGGAAGAAACCCCACTCAGACATATTTTGCGGGGGATATTATTTTTTCCAATATTCCGATCAATTTGTCTGTCATCCAGGCAGGCGGGCGGTGAAGTGGAAGGGCCAGCAAAAAAGCAATTTAGCAGGTAAAGTTCTACATAGAACTGTTTCATGAGCTGTTGCCACGTGTTGTATGAGACGTAGAGTTAGTTTGATTTCCTGGGTAATGTTGGGAAGTGCTACTTGTATCAGTCATCCCAGGTCTACGGTGGCTTCAAGGTTTTTCTACTTCCTGTTGTCCGTCTGTGTGTTCGGTTGTTTTTTATACAGAACACGACACGTTGATACGTCGAATGATGTGTAAATGACTCTCTCATCACATTGGACATTTAACAACGAAGAAAGAGCGTCTCTGGAATCTAGTCACGTGGTTATGTTGCTTTCACACTGCAGACGTGAAACACGTCGTCAGAGACCCCTTATGGAACTGTTTTATCGTCAGCTGGTTGGTTTCATCAACTACGTCACGCTACATCTTCCATTGACCGATGACGACCTTTACCCCTTGAGTTGTGCAAAACTTATTATGACTTTCCATGCCCAAGGAAGGCGACTATTACAGGATTCTCATGGCATTATGTAGAGCAATAAAGGGCTTTTTAGAAGACCTTACTAACCCTGTTCAGTTTGTTAACAAATATACGTATAGCTTTAGGTTGAAATCATGTATATTTAAAAACAAAAATAACACAATGTACATATTTAAGAACTAGACAATGTCTGATATTCTTGTGATTTTAATATATTGATTGTTTACTATAAGAACAATCACAGTTCTGTTTGAACAGCACTGTTTTTACCCGTTATGTTTGGAGATTGAGGTTGTAAAATCAACACTTGACCCTTTTAAACATGGTGGTTATAACCACAGATATGAAAACCATCAGGGAATTAACAAGGAGGATCCTATTGAACAGATACATTCCTGCTTGGGCATGTTGGCATATGCAATATCATATTAACATAAAATGGATAAACAAACATTCTGTCTCATTTGCATATACATATAAACAATTAATTGTTGTATCTGTAGTCCTGTCATACATACATTATTATTACATTATGCTATCAGCTTACATTTCTAAGTGGCAGAAACTAAAAAAATTATCATTATTTCTTATACAGTGTTTGTCTGGCTTTTTGTTCGACACAAATCCTTATAAAAACCGCTCCTGATTTCATGCCCATTGTTTTAAATTAATGATTTTCAGCTGTTTGTTGTTCCTCTGATAGCATGAAAATGTACCATATGCCCAGGCAAAAGAAAATGATTAGCAAATGAAATCCTGGACAGCTGTCTGACTGAAAGCGTTTGGTTGATAGCATTCTGCTATCATAATTAGCTTAAGCATTGGGTTAATTAACTTTCTACCTGGATATGCATAATAATGGAAACTGTGAAAAAACGGCAAGAAGCTTCTCCACTAAATCAACAACATTGCAAGACCCTTTTTATTTGGTATTTCGAAAGCATATTAGAATTTCAAAAGTGATTAATCCGGTGAATATTGTCACATTCTGTAGATTTTATTTGCAAGGACCAGACAGATCAACCTGAAACAATTGGAAGCTATTATATAGCAGGAATAGCCTTTTCAAATCATAATTAAACTTCCTGAAAGCAAATTACTGATTTAAAAATGCTTTTGTTGGCTTCGGGTATCAGGCTCGTTGGCAGCGTTGTAAAGGAGGGTGCTACAAAGGGTTGAGGGAAATTCCACTTCAAACTCTAAAATAGGAAAAGTGTTAAAATTGAAATATGGTTAAGTGGTCCAATAATGAATTCCTTTGTGAACAGTCTGAAATGCTGTGTTGGATTGTAATTTAACATGATGTTATTTTTGAATGACAAGCCAGTGTCTTTCATTTCTAGAAAAAAAGAGGGGAACATGACTGGGAATATGGTATATTTAAAGATGCTTTCTAGAACCCTTAAAGGGATCTTCAGCTGTCCCCATAGGATAACCCTTTGAATAATCAATTTTGGTTCCAGTTAGAACCCTTTTGAGTTCCTTGTAGAACCCTTTCCACAGAGGGTTCTAACATGAAACCCAAAAGGCTACTTCTACCTGGAACCAAAAAGGGTTCTACCTGGAACCAAAAAGGGTTCTACCTGGAACCAAAAAGGGTTCTCCTATGGGGACAGCCTAATAACCCTTTTGAAACCCTTTTTCTAAGAGTGTAGGACAGAATGTTCCTTTTACCTTTCCATATGTTATATACCGTCTGTTTGGCTCTCAACATTATCTGAATTGTTTCATTTAGGTGACTGGTTTTTGTTCCTCCCTCCTTCTTCATCCTCAGCAGTCATAGAGATGCGACGATCAAAAGCAAAAGTCTATTTCATTCATTGTTCAGTCTGAACTCAGAGAGCTCTCGCAGCGGCTTTCACAGAAAGGGTAACCCCAATGTTCTGGATCTGGAGCAAACTATGTCTTTTTATGACCACTGTGGTTTGTAAATCAATGTACTGGTTGTACATAATATCAAAAGAGATGACTCCTTCCTGGTTCTCCTACTCATGTTGTCATGATTTACCAAAGCACTCATTAAATACTCTTTATGGTAGGGGTCCACTGTGTGTCTGGGGAGGTGGCAGCCTAGCAGAGGGGACTGTGAATTTGGAGTAAAAACTGTAGTTTACATTTCCCCCAAGCACCAGAGAGCATAGCACTTTATTGTGGAAAACGTCACGCCGGTCGACTGGAGTCACACACACACACACAGAGAGCACAGCATCCTGGGAAAATATAGAACCCCTTTTGTCTCCCAGAGAAATCCCATGTCCTGTCATGTACGCCGGTGGACAGGTAGAGGACACTATTTGGAGTGCAGTACATTTAGGTGTTCCTCTAGAGATGTGATGTCTTCTGCTACGTGTTGTTTGGAAGGATAGGAAGGAAAGAGCATGGTTTGTCCCGGGTGTGATTTTCTATTTTATTTTTTGTCTTCCCCTGGTCAATCAATGGGTCGGAGAAGAGAGCCCCTTCGGTCATTTCATGAACTTATTATTGCGATGTCAAAAGCCATTTTTCCAAAAATCGGCATGATTTGGGGAGATGTTGAGGACAATGCATTTTCTCAGTTTGTCCAATGCCAGCCCTGGATCCCCCTGTGTGGTAGTTTGCAGTGAAGCAGGCATGCCAGCCCTGGATCCTCCTGTGTGGTAGTATGCAGTGAAGCAGGCATGCCAGCCCTGGATCCCGCTGTCTGGTCGTTTGCAGTGAAGCAGGCATGCCACCCCTGGATCCCCCTGTGTGGTAGTTTGCAGTGAAGCAGGCATGCCAGCCCTGGATCCCCCTGTGTGGTAGTTTGCAGTGAAGCAGGCATGCCGCCGCTTGATCCCCCTGTGTGGTAGTTTGCAGTGAAGCAGGCATGCCAGCCCTGGATCCCCCTGTGTGGTCGTTTGCAGTGAAGCAGGCATGCCACCCCTGGATCCCCCTGTGTGGTAGTTTGCAGTGAAGCAGGCATGCCAGCCCTGGATCCCCCTGTGTGGTAGTTTGCAGTGAAGCAGGCATGCCGCCGCTGGATCCCCCTGTGTGGTAGTTTGCAGTGAAGCAGGCATGCCAGCCCTGGATCCCCCTGTGTGGTCGTTTGCAGTGAAGCAGGCATGCCACCCCTGGATCCCCCTGTGTGGTAGTTTGCAGTGAAGCAGGCATGCCACCCCTGGATCCCCCTGTGGTAGTTTGCAGTGAAGCAGGCATGCCACCCCTGGATCCCCCTGTGGTAGTTTGCAGTGAAGCAGGCATGCCACCCCTGGATCCCCCTGTGGTAGTTTGCAGTGAAGCAGGCATGCCACCCCTGGATCCCCCTGTGGTAGTTTGCAGTGAAGCAGGCATGCCACCCCTGGATCCCCCTGTGTGGTAGTTTGCAGGGAAGCAGGCATGCCACCCCAGGATCCCCCTGTGTGGTAGTTTGCAGTGAAGCAGGCATGCCACCCCAGGATCCCCCTGTGTGGTAGTTTGCAGTGAAGCAGGCATGCCACCCCAGGATCCCCCTGTGTGGTAGTTTGCAGTGAAGCAGGCATGCCACCCCAGGATCCCCCTGTGTGGTAGTTTGCAGTGAAGCAGGCATGCCAGCCCTGGATCCCCCTGTGTGGTAGTTTGCAGTGAAGCAGGCATGCCACCCCAGGCCTTGGTTGCTGTCAGGGTGCTAAGGCACTGCAAGGCTCTCACTTCAGTTGAGGAGGTGAAATGTGTACTTCACAACCTGCCGTAAAGGGATTCCATGCTACGAGGTTGACATTGAGGCTCTTTGATTCATTAAAACTACAAATTGTATAAAAAAAAAAGGTAAATTTTTATGTATTTTTTAATTATACATGTTATTTTCAGTTAATGAGGAACCAGATAATGTAGTTGATAATATGTATATTTTGGTCCTCCTATGCTACTCACAAACATGATTCATGAAAATATATTTTACCTAGATAGATAAACATGGAATGTCTACTGTATATTTGAAGTATTCTTGACAAATAAGATGGGCAGTGCAGAAAAATAAAATCCACATTTGAAATTAATTAAATTCAAAACAGCCATCCTGACATTCACAGTGACCTTCAGCTGTAATATCAAACCGTTTTTTTTGTTGCCAAACCCAGACCCCTGGTGTTGTCAGTAGCCGTCCTTATATGCACATTATTTTAGAATTTCACTTTGTCACATGGGAGGTCAGGCATTCGTAGTGGATATTTTATTTGCTCTGTGAGCAGAATAAACATGCAACCAGCAACCATTAAATCTGCCCTTGCTATATATTCTGCCAGTCCCTCTCTCTCTCTCTCTCTCTCTCTCTCTCTCTCTCTCTCTCTCTCTCTATTTTTCTTTCTATCTCTTGCTCTGTCTTGTCCCTCCTTCCCTCTCTCTCTCTCTCTTTCCTCCCATCTCTCTCCCTCCCCTCCTTACTCTTTCCCTTTCTAAATCCCTCCCTCTGTTGTGTAGAATGACATTCCCTATCACTTTATAATGACTCCACTACCATACACCCTATGCCTGTGTTGTTTCATAGACGTGCCTGTGTTGTTTCATAGATGTGCCTGTGAAATCCCCTTGTCCCTCCTGAATTTAAAAAAAAATCCTGAAATTCTTGTCTCCTTTTTTTTTTCAGCATAAAAATCTGTCTCCAAAACATATTTCAAGATAAAATGTCAATAAATATAAACTATCAACCGGTAATGGGTGTTAATAAACATCAGATAGCAAAGCAGTCTGGCTACTTGGAGTTATCTTTAAAAAGCCTCCTGTCTGTCTGATTGTGTCTGTGTAGAACAGAGGATTATGGGTCACGTTCTAACATCTAACTGAATGGACATCTGGAAATAAATAGTTTTTTTTTTAGTTGGAGACCTGAGACATTTAGTCTTCTTACTGGTTAGGTAGGATAACAATTTTCAGAGAAAATAAAAAGCTAATGAAGCAGGATAATGGTTTATTTTTTTATTTTTTTACTTCCTAAACTAAAGAGGGATACGAGTCAATTATAGGCAGAATGTTGCTGCTTGGGCCCTTATCTGCATATGGCACTAAACATGGATTTAGAGGAGCGGCTGAAGGGGGGGCTGAGTGCCTCAGCGAATCAACACTCAGCTGGGAATAGCACTTATTTCCTATCTGTGGGCGTGTGCAGGATAATGCAGCCACTCCAAAGCCTTGACTTAAGTAACGCTGACATGTGCAGAGGCAGATTACCCAGCAGAGTTATCAAGGTGTGAGCTAGTGGGCTACCGGACACTTTTGTCAGGTGATGTGTTAAGTCATTGTACTACCTGGGCAGGATTTAAGGCAACACGCGGCCTTAGTCTCTATTCATGTGTGTGTATAGGTTATAACCCCTTTAAACCTCAGTGGCATTAATATATGTCTTCTAACCTAATGTACTGATATGAGGCTTTGGAGCATCTGTCCAGGCTGTGTCTTGGCTGTCTTGGCTGTGTCTTGGCTGTGTCTTGGCTGTGTCTTGGCTGTGTATTGGCTGTGTATTGGCTATGTCTTGGCTGTGTCTTGGCTGTGTCTTGGCTGTGTCTTGGCTGTGTCTTGGCTGTGTATTGGCTATGTCTTGGCTGTGTCTTGGCTGTGTCTTGGCTGTGTCTTGGCTGTGTCTTGGCTATGTCTTGGCTGTGTCTTGGCTGTGTCTTGGCTACGTCTTGGCTACGTCTTGGCTGTGTCTTGGCTGTGTCTTGGCTACGTCTTGGCTGTGTCTTGGCTGTGTCTTGGCTGTGTCTTGGCTGTGTCTTGGCTATGTCTTGGCTGTGTATTGGCTGTGTCTTGGCTGTGTCTTGGCTATGTCTTGGCTGTGTCTTGGCTATGTCTTGGCTGTGTATTGGCTATGTCTTGGCTATATCTTGGCTCTTTGTGTATGTAACATTGTTATATTTTGTGTAGTTGTAATTGTTACGTTGTGTTGTGTGTGTAGTTATAATTGTTATGTTGTGTTGTGTATGTAGTTATAATTGTTGTGTTGTGTGTGTGTGTGTGTGTGTGTGTGTGTGTGTGTGTGTGTGTGTGTGTGTGTGTGTGTGTGTGTGTGTGTGTGTGTGTGTGTGTGTGTGTGTAGCTATAATTGTTATGTTGTGTTGTGTGTAGTTATAAGTGTTATGTTGTGTGTAGTTATAATTGTTGTGTTGTGTGTGTGTGTGTGTGTGTGTGTGTAGCTATAATTGTTATGTTGTGTTGTGTGTAGTTATAAGTGTTATGTTGTGTGTAGTTATAATTGTTATGTTGTGTGTGTGTAGTTAAAATGGTTACGTTGTGTTGTGTGTGCAGCTATAATGTTATGTTGTGTGTGTGTGTAGTTATAATTGTAATGTTGTGTTGTGTGTAGTTATAATTGTTATGTTGTGTTGTGTGTAGTTATAATTGTTATGTTGTGTTGTGTGTAGTTATAATTGTAATGTTGTGTTGTGTGTAGTTATAATTGTAATGTTGTGTTGTGTGTAGTTATAATTGTTATGTTGTGTTGTGTGTAGTTATAATTGTTATGTTGTGTTGTGTGTAGTTATAATTGTAATGTTGTGTTGTGTGTAGTTATAATTGTTATGTTGTGTTGTGTGTAGTTAAAATTGTTACGTTGTGTTGTGTGTAGCTATAATTGTTGTGTTGTGTGTGTATCTGTAGCTGTAGTTGTTGTGTTGTGTGTGTGTGTAGTTGTTAGGTTGTGTGTGTGTAGTTGTTGTGTTGTGTGTGTGTGTGTAGTTGTAGTTGTTGTGTGTGTAGTTGTAGTTCTTGTGTGTGTATCTGTATCTGTAGTTGTTGTGTGTGTAGTTGTAGTTCTTGTGTGTGTATCTGTATCTGTAGTTGTTGTGTGTGTAGTTGTAGTTCTTGTGTGTGTATCTGTATCTGTAGTTGTTGTGTGTGTAGTTGTAGTTCTTGTGTGTGTATCTGTATCTGTAGTTGTTGTGTGTGTAACTATTATTATTCATATTATTAGCACCGTAGTGATGGAGCAGTGTCTTAATCTGACCAGGCAGAGGAAGAGAAGAATCAGTCCCTTGTTAAGTTGGTCTGTGTAGTTTACTGTCCTGCCGTTTGGCTCGGGCAACACCACAATGTGTTTAGATCAACAGAACTAGCATCGCTACAATTCTCATGTAATTATGAAGATTGTCTGAGCAAACCTCACAAAAAAAAGCTCAATTTAGTTATTGTAACATATATATATATATTTTTAAATACAGTATTTTTGCTACAGTAGTATCCTGTTATTCAGCAGTCTGTGTTTAGGCTTGCCATGTTATGAATTGTCCGTCGTTAGAGTGGGATCTGCCCTGAATCTGAAGGCAGGGACCTACCACTCAACAACCTTTCCTTTTATAATAAATGGCCGCTATTGTTCATTAATGTCTGTCTCTGAAATGCCACATCCAGCCTTTGGAGCTTCGCTGACCCCCCCCCCCCCCCCCCCTCCCCCCCCCAGTTGTCCTTCAGACAGCATATCACGATGGTCCAGTGGTCCGGTCCCAGCCAATGGAATTACAGGTTGAGGGAAATGCAGACTTAGATATGATATATCTGATGCTGCTTGTGGATGTAGAGACATATTGTTTTTTTTTTGTTGATGACAGGACAATTCCCATTTTTTGACAGTTTAATTGTCTTTTTTTTCTCTCCAGTGGACGAGAGCAAGGAGAATACAGGTTGAGTCAACTGGCCTGTTGCCATATTGTCCCTCCATCCAGTGTGATGTCACATCCACACCACGGTCAGCTGAAAGGGAAAACAGCAAGGCCTATATCAACGCTGGTCATGTCAGGTAACCTTAACAGACAATAGGAAATGGTTCCACCATTCCTTTTTTCAAAAATGTAAAAAAATATCATAAAATACAGTTATGTTGATCGTTCTTTGAATAACTATCTCAAACAAAAAAAACACTTTCCCAGAAAAGGGGACAACGGCTGATTTCGATTGTCTCTTGGCCTTAAGCTTGTTCAGAATGTCAGAGCATGATCCAGGACCTTGACATGATCCAGGACCTTGACATGATCCAGGACCTTGACATGATCCAGGACCTTGACATGATCCAGGACCTTGACATGATCCAGGACCTTGACATGATCCAGGACCTTGACATGATCCAGGACCTTGACATGATCCAGGACCTTGACATCTGACTAAGAAAGGCATGGCTGTTTTTTCCTCCCCTGACTGAACGGTCACTTGGGCAGCATCTGTTTCTATGGCAGCTATTTTACCACATGCTCTCCTGTCATTTCAAGAGTTCAATATCTGCTGCTCGCAAGCCGAAAATAAAGGGTTGGGCCATTGTACTTGGTCTTTTGACCCTCTGTGTTGCCCATGAGCAGTGAAGGAGAACTCTTGACGAGCTGTGTCAGATGTGACAGGCAATCTAGTTGGGTTGAGTGGGAATGTGGCGTACAAGTTTTGAAGCCTGAGGTTTTTTTTTTGGGTGGGGGGGGTGCTCCTTGCATTTAAACTGACACCTGCCTCCCACCCAAAGCGTTTATTGGTTTAGTTTGGTCTACCTCTCCATGATGTGATTGTTGTGGAACTCCTACGTTTGCATTGACACTCTCAAGGAAACACTGAGTTAGTTGTCTGAAGAGGATTTATCACATTCTATTCATTCTTATCCTGACCTTCTACTCCTACGTTGTTATGGTAACCTTTTTCCTTTTGGAGTTTTGGAATTTTATGACTCGTCATAATTTATCTTTATCTTTGCGATCTTATACTTTTACCCTTTTGACGGTTTTAAGCCACGTACAGTTAAACTACTGTATGGGGGGGGGGGGGGGGGGATTGTCCCCCTACATACAACAACTAACCTCTATGTTTGCTGAATGACTCTGTACGTATGTATCCCGGAAGTCTTGCCATTCCTGTCCACTAGTGGTTTATTTAGCTTGGGCCATTTCCTTGGGCCATTTCTTTGGGCCATTTCCTTGGGCCATTTCCTTGGGCCATTTCCTTGGAACATTTCCTTGGAACATTTCCTTGGAACATTTCCTTGGGCCATTTCCTTGGGCCATTTCCTTGGGCCATTTCCTTGGGCCATTTCCTTGGGCCATGTCCTTGGGCCATTTCCTTGGGTAATTTCCTTGGGCCATTTCCTTGGGCCCAACAAACAGATTACATTTAGACTCTCATTGGCAATATTATTATGTATGTTTATAACAGTGTATCTATGTTCATAACACTGTCTCTATGTTTATAACAGTGTATCTATGTTTATAACACTGTCTCTATGTTTATAACAGTGTATCTATATTCATAACACTGTCTCTATGTTTACAACAGTGTCTCTATGTTTATAACACTGTCTCTATGTTCATAACACTGTCTCTATGTTCATAACAGTGTCTCTATGTACATAACACTGTCTCTATGTACATAACAGTGTCTTTGTGTCCATAACACTGTCCCTATGTTCATAACACTGTCTCTATGTTTACAACAGTGTCTCTATGTTTATAACACTGTCTCTATGTTCATAACAGTGTCTCTATGTACATAACAGTGTCTTTGTGTCCATAACACTGTCTCTATGTACATAACAGTGTCTCTATGTTCATAACAGTGTCTCTATGGTCATAACACTGTCTCTATGTTTATAACAGTGTCTCTATGTTTATAACACTGTCTCTATGTTTATAACACTGTCTCTATGTTCATAACACTGTCTCTATGTTCATAACACTGTCTCTATGTACATAACCCTGTCTCTATGTTCATAACACTGTCTCTATGTTTATAACAGTGTCTCTATGTTTATAACACTGTCTCTATGTTCATAACACTGTCTCTATGTTCATAACACTGTCTCTATGTACATAACACTGTCTCTATGTTCATAACAGTGTCTCTATGTACATAACACTGTCTCTATGTACATAACACTGTCTCTATGTTTATAACAGTGTCTCTATGTTTATAACACTGTCTCTATGTTCATAACACTGTCTCTATGTTCATAACACTGTCTCTATGTTCATAACACTGTCTCTGTTTATAACACTCTCTCTATGTTCATAACACTGTCTCTATGTTTATAACACTGTCTCTATGTTCATAACACTGTCTCTATGTTCATAACACTGTCTCTATGTTCATAACACTGTCTCTATGTTTATAACACTGTCTCTATGTTCATAACACTGTCTCTATGTTCATAACACTGTCTCTATGTTTATAACACTGTCTCTATGTTCATAACACTGTCTCTGTTTATAACACTCTCTCTATGTTCATAACACTGTCGCTATGTTTATAACACTGTCTCTATGTTCATAACACTGTCTCTATGTTCATAACACTGTCTCTATGGTCATAACACTGTCTCTATGTTCATAACACTGTCTCTATGTACATAACACTGTCTCTATGTACATAACACTGTCTCTATGCTTATAACACTGTCTCTATGTTCATAACACTGTCTCTATGTACATAACACTGTCTCTCTGTTTATAACAGTGTCTCTATGGTCATAACACTGTCTCTGTTTGTAACACTGTCTCTATGTACATAACACTGTCTCTATGTTCATAACACTGTCTCTATGTTCATAACACTGTCTCTATGTTTATAACACTGTCTCTATGTACATAACACTGTCTCTATGTTCATAACACTGTCTCTATGTTCATAACACTGTCTCTGTTTGTAACACTGTCTCTATGTTCATAACACTGTCCCTATGTTTATAACACTGTCTCTATGTTCATAACACTGTCTCTATGTACATAACACTGTCTCTATGTTCATAACACTGTCTCTATGTTTATAACACTGTCTCTATGTTCATAACACTGTCTCTATGTACATAACACTGTCTCTATGTTCATAACACTGTCTCTGTTTGTAACACTGTCTCTATGTTCATAACACTGTCCCTATGTTTATAACACTGTCTCTATGTTTATAACACTGTCTCTATGTTCATAACACTGTCTCTATGTTCATAACACTGTCTCTATGTACATAACACTGTCTCTATGTTCATAACACTGTCTCTATGTTCATAACACTGTCTCTATGGTCATAACACTGTCTCTATGTACATAACACTGTCTTTATGTTTATAACACTGTCTCTATGTTTATAACAGTGTCTCTATGTTTATAACAGTGTCTCTATGGTCATAACACTGTCTCTGTTTGTAACACTGTCTCTATGTACATAACACTGTCTCTATGTTCATAACACTGTCTCTATGTTTATAACACTGTCTCTATGTTCATAACACTGTCTCTATGTTCATAACACTGTCTCTATGTTCATAACACTGTCTCTATATTCATAACACTGTCTTTATGTTCATAACACTGTCTCTATGCTTATAACAGTGTCTTTGTGTCCTTAACAGTGTCTTTATGCGGCCCACAACAGAACACACAGAGCGGTGGAGTCTGGTGGTCACAGTGAGTAGTTAGAAAACATGCCTGGGTAGCAGACTGGGTAGCGGTAATATGACAGGCAGCCCAACCCCCCTCAGTGCTCTTAACACACACACACACACGCACGCAGTATGCATGCTCACACACACACACACACACACACAAACACATGCACGCAGTATGCATGCTCACACACACACAAACACGAGCACACACAATCATGCTCACACAAATGCACCAACACACACAAAAACACACACATACACGCTCACACGACAACATATCAGCTCTCACTTGACAGTAATGATATGAAGAAGACCTACAGGACAGTAATGATATGAGGAAGACCTACAGGACAGTAATGATATGAAGAAGACCTACAGGACAGTAATGATATGAGGAAGACCTACAGGACAGTAATGATATGAAGAAGACCTACAGGACAGTAATGATATGAAGAAGACCTACAGGACAGTAATGATATGAGGAAGACCTACAGGACAGTAATGATATGAGGAAGACCTACAGGACAGTAATGATATGAGGAAGACCTACAGGACAGTAATGATATGAGGAAGACCTACAGGACAGTAATGATATGAGGAAGACCTACAGGACAGTAATGATATGAGGAAGACCTACAGGACAGTAATGATATGAGGAAGACCTACAGGACAGTAATGATATGAGGAAGACCTACAGGACAGTAATGATATGAGGAAGACCTACAAGACAGTAATGATATGAGGAAGACCTACAGGACAGTAATGATATGAGGAAGACCTACAGTACAGGACAGTACTGATATCAGGAAGACCTACAGGACAGTAATGATATGAGGAAGACCTACAGCACAGTAATGATATGAAGAAGACCTACAGGACAGTAATGATATGAGGAAGACCTACAGTACAGTAATGATATGAGGAAGACATACAGAACAGTAATGATATGAGGAAGAACTACGGGACAGTAATGTTATGAGGAAGACCTACAGGACAGTAATGATATCAGGAAGACATACAGGACAGTAATGATATGAGGAAGACCTACAGGACAGTAATGATATCAGGAAGACCTACAGGACAGTAATGATATGAGGAAGACCTACAGTACAGGACAGTAATGATATCAGGAAGACCTACAGGACAGTAATGATATCAGAAAGACCTACAGGACAGGACAGTAATGATATGAGGAAGACCTACAGGACAGTAATGATATGAGGAAGACCTACAGGACAGTAATGATATCAGGAAGACCTACAGGACAGTAATGATATCAGGAAGACCTACAGGACAGTAATGATATGAGGAAGACCTACAGTACAGGACAGTAATGATATCAGGAAGACCTACAGGACAGTAATGATATCAGAAAGACCTACAGGACAGGACAGTAATGATATGAGGAAGACCTACAGGACAGTAATGATATGAGGAAGACCTACAGGACAGTAATGATATCAGGAAGACCTACAGGACAGGACAGTAATGATATGAGGAAGACCTACAGGACAGTAATGATATGAGGAAGACCTACAGGACAGTAATGATATGAGGAAGACCTACAGGACAGTAATGATATGAGGAAGACCTACAGGACAGTAATGATATGAGGAAGACCTACAGTACAGGACAGTAATGATATCAGGAAGACCTACAGGACAGTAATGATATCAGGAAGACCTACAGGACAGGACAGTAATGATATGAGGAAGACCTACAGGACAGTAATGATATGAGGAAGACCTACAGGACAGTAATGATATGAGGAAGACATACAGGACAGGACAGTAATGATATGAGGAAGACCTACAGGACAGGACAGTAATGATATGAGGAAGACCTACAGGACAGTAATGATATGAGGAAGACCTACAGGACAGTAATGATATCAGGAAGACCTACAGGACAGTAATGATATGAGGAAGACCTACAGGACAGTAATGATATGAGGAAGACCTACAGGACAGTAATGATATGAGGAAGACCTACAGGACAGTAATGATATCAGGAAGACCTACATGACAGTAATGATATGAGGAAGACCTACAGGACAGTAATGATATGAGGAAGACCTACAGGACAGTAATGATATGAGGAAGACCTACAGGACAGTAATGATATCAAGAAGACCTACAGGACAGTAATGATATGAGGAAGACCTACAGGACAGTAATGATATCAAGAAGACCTACAGGACAGTAATGATATGAGGAAGACCTACATGACAGTAATGATATGAGGAAGACCTACAGGACAGTAATGATATCAGGAAGACCTACAGGACAGTAATGATATGAGGAAGACCTACAGGACAGTAATGATATGAGGAAGACCTACAGGACAGTAATGATATGAGGAAGACCTACAGGACAGGACAGTAATGATATGAGGAAGACCTACAGGACAGTAATGATATGAGGAAGACCTACAGGACAGTAATGATATGAGGAAGACCTACAGGACAGGACAGTAATGATATGAGGAAGACCTACAGGACAGTAATGATATGAGGAAGACCTACAGGACAGTTATTATATGAGGAAGACCTACAGGACAGTAATGATATGAGGAAGACCTACAGGACAGGACAGTAATGATATCAGGAAGACCTACAGGACAGTAATGATATGAGGAAGACCTACAGGACAGTAATGATATGAGGAAGACCTACAGGACAGTAATGATATGAGGAAGACCTACAGTACAGTAATGATATGAGGAAGACATACAGAACAGTAATGATATGAGGAAGACCTACAGGACAGTAATGATATGAGGAAGACCTACAGGACAGTAATGATATCAGGAAGACATACAGGACAGTAATGATATGAGGAAGACCTACAGGACAGTAATGATATGAGGAAGACCTACAGGACAGTAATGATATGAGGAAGACCTACAGGACAGTAATGATATGAGGAAGACCTACAGGACAGTAATGATATCAGGAAGACCTACAGGACAGTAATGATATGAGGAAGACCTACAGTACAGGACAGTAATGATATCAGGAAGACCTACAGGACAGTAATGATATCAGGAAGACCTACAGGACAGTAATGATATGAGGAAGACCTACAGTACAGGACAGTAATGATATCAGGAAGACCTACAGGACAGTAATGATATCAGAAAGACCTACAGGACAGGACAGTAATGATATGAGGAAGACCTACAGGACAGTAATGATATGAGGAAGACCTACAGGACAGTAATGATATCAGGAAGACCTACAGGACAGGACAGTAATGATATGAGGAAGACCTACAGGACAGTAATGATATGAGGAAGACCTACAGGACAGTAATGATATGAGGAAGACCTACAGGACAGTAATGATATGAGGAAGACCTACAGGACAGTAATGATATGAGGAAGACCTACAGGACAGTAATGATAGGAGGAGACCTACAGGACAGTAATGATATGAAGAAGACCTACAGGACAGTAATGATATGAGGAAGACCTACAGGACAGTAATGATATGAGGAAGACCTACAGGACAGTAATGATATGAGGAAGACCTACAGGACAGTAATGATATGAGGAAGACCTACAGTACAGGACAGTAATGATATCAGGAAGACCTACAGGACAGTAATGATATCAGGAAGACCTACAGGACAGGACAGTAATGATATGAGGAAGACCTACAGGACAGTAATGATATGAGGAAGACCTACAGGACAGTAATGATATGAGGAAGACATACAGGACAGGACAGTAATGATATGAGGAAGACCTACAGGACAGGACAGTAATGATATGAGGAAGACCTACCGGACAGTAATGATATGAGGAAGACCTACAGGACAGTAATGATATCAGGATGACCTACAGGACAGTAATGATATGAGGAAGACCTACAGTACAGTAATGATATCAGGAAGACCTAATTGACACAAAATAAAAAAATGGCTACATAATTAGTGTGGGTTATAACAATTAACAAGATGTTTAGGGTTTGCCTGTATCATTCAGATATGTTGTCTTATTCTACGGTCACGAGCAGGGCCTGATCACCCACCCATGGAGAAAAGAGGGATTTGGAAGGGAAGGCTGGATGGTGGACCTGACAGGTCTTTCTTCCCGCTGTCCGTGTCTCGCTGACCTCTTGTGCTTTAATAAAGGTCATTGTTCTTGGCAGCACTTAGCACCCGCCAGCCCTCTCTTGGTGTAAAGGGAGACCTGTGAAAAACATCCTGCCATAATGCTTCTACACACTCACATCATTTCATGTGGAAAGAGCATCTGGAAATGGTCTTTACTTTTCCCCCCCAAGGCCTTTACACACTTGGACATGTTTATATTTCAAACATGAAGCATTACATTATACCTATATGTTGATCTGTGGCTTGAATGATATTAGACCTGAGACCGTACACATGAAAACATGACACCTGGTACAGGAGTTGTCTCGTTGTATTGTAACTGAGACCGTACCCATGAAAACTCCTGTACCAGGTGTCATGTTGTCTCGTTGTATTGTAACTGAGACCGTACCCATGAAAACTCCTGTACCAGGTGTCATGTTGTCTCGTTGTATTGTAACTGAGACTAAACACATGAAAACTCCTGTACCAGGTGTCATGTTGTCTCGTTGTACAGTAACTGAGACTAAACACATGAAAACTCCTGTACCAGGTGTCATGTTGTCTCGTTGTATTGTAACTGAGACTAAACACATGAAAACTCCTGTACCAGGTGTCACGTTGTCTCGTTGTATTGTAACTGAGACTAAACACATGAAAACTCCTGTACCAGGTGTCATGTTGTCTCGTTGTATTGTAACTGAGACTAAACACATGAAAACTCCTGTACCAGGTGTCATGTTGTCTCGTTGTATTGTAACTGAGACTAAACACATGAAAACTCCTGTACCAGGTGTCACGTTGTCTCGTTGTATTGTAACTGAGACTAAACACATGAAAACTCCTGTACCAGGTGTCATGTTGTCTCGTTGTATTGTAACTGAGACTAAACACATGAAAACTCCTGTACCAGGTGTCATGTTGTCTCGTTGTATTGTAACTGAGACTAAACACATGAAAACTCCTGTACCAGGTGTCACGTTGTCTCGTTGTATTGTAACTGAGACTAAACACATGAAAACTCCTGTACCAGGTGTCATGTTGTCTCGTTGTATTGTAACTGAGACCGTACCCATGAAAACTCCTGTACCAGGTGTCATGTTGTCTCGTTGTATTGTAACTGAGACTAAACACATGAAAACTCCTGTACCAGGTGTCACGTTGTCTCGTTGTATTGTAACTGAGACTAAACACATGAAAACTCCTGTACCAGGTGTCACGTTGTCTCGTTGTATTGTAACTGAGACTAAACACATGAAAACTCCTGTACCAGGTGTCATGTTGTCTTGTTGTATTGTAACTGAGACTAAACACATGAAAACTCCTGTACCAGGTGTCACGTTGTCTCGTTGTATTGTAACTGAGACTAAACACATGAAAACTCCTGTACCAGGTGTCATGTTGTCTCGTTGTATTGTAACTGATACTAAACACATGAAAACTCCTGTACCAGGTGTCATGTTGTCTCGTTGTATTGTAACTGAGACTAAACACATGAAAACTCCTGTACCAGGTGTCATGTTGTCTCGTTGTATTGTAACTGAGACTAAACACATGAAAACTCCTGTACCAGGTGTCATGTTGTCTCGTTGTATTGTAACTGAGACTAAACACATGAAAACTCCTGTACCAGGTGTCATGTTGTCTCGTTGTATTGTAACTGAGACTAAACACATGAAAACTCCTGTACCAGGTGTCATGTTGTCTCGTTGTATTGTAACTGAGACTAAACACATGAAAACTCCTGTACCAGGTGTCACGTTGTCTCATTGTATTGTAACTGAGACTAAACACATGAAAACTCCTGTACCAGGTGTCATGTTGTCTCGTTGTATTGTAACTGAGACTAAACACATGAAAACTCCTGTTCCAGGTGTCACGTTGTCTCGTTGTATTGTAACTGAGACTAAACACATGAAAACTCCTGTACCAGGTGTCATGTTGTCTCGTTGTACTGTAACTGAGACTAAACACATGAAAACTCCTGTACCAGGTGTCATGTTGTCTCGTTGTATTGTAACAGAGACCGTACCCATGAAAACTCCTGTACCAGGTGTCACGTTGTCATGTTGATATCACATACAGTAACATCAACAGCTCAGTTCCCAGTGTTGACTTTGCTGTGCTGCGTACAGCGAGACTACAGTACACTAGTTAGAAATGGGACCTATTTCCCTTTCCTTTTACAGAGCGATTAAAGAGTGCTGTGATCATTACTAAGTATCAGCCAAGTTCGTTAGAAAGGTCAAAGGTCACACTGAGCACTCCTGACACCTGTCAAAATGAAACCCCAATCGAAACTCACCACGGTATGCATATTTGATGCAGATTCATTTACCATACTTACTGACCTACTATAAATCAACAATTCCTTTGTTGTTTTACTGAACCCACAGGGGGTTGTAGTTAATAGCAATGAAACCACACCAGTGTTTGTTTACCGGAGATTTAAACCAATGCGGCCTGGATTGACGCATGTTCTGAATGATAGCTGAAACTCACACTTCCTTATAGACGTCCGTCCCCCCCACCTCTCTCACTTCCTTAAAGACGTCCGTCCCCCCCACCTCTCTCACTTCCTTAAAGACGTCCGTCCGTCCCCCCCACCTCTCTCACTTCCTTAAAGACGTCCGTCCCCCCCACCTCTCTCACTTCCTTATAGACGTCCGTCCCCCCCACCTCTCTCACTTCCTTAAAGACGTCCGTCCCTCCCCCCCACCTCTCTCACTTCCTTATAGACGTCCGTCCCCCCCACCTCTCTCACTTCCTTAAAGACGTCCCCCCCCCCCACCTCTCTCACTTCCTTATAGACGTCCGCCCCCCCCCACCTCTCTCACTTCCTTAAAGACGTCCGTCCCTCCCCCCACCTCTCTCACTTCCTTATAGACGTCCGTCCCCCCCCACGTCTCTCACTTCCTTAAAGACGTCCGCCCCCCCCACCTCTCTCACTTCCTTAAAGACGTCCGTCCGTCCGTCCCTCCCCCCCACCTCTCTCACTTCCCTGCATGCTGAATTAAACCCCAGGCCTCACATCATTAAGCAATGCCTCTTTTTATATGGGAAAGTCCATGACCCTCATTTTCCTCATATTTGCCTTGAGAAAGAAGTGTCAGTGGAGTAATTAACACACTAGGTGTACCTTTCCACTCTGAAACTCAGTCAATGCAAGAAACGGGGGGAGAGAAAAAAAGAAGCGTAATTTATCTGCAATAGAGAAGGCAAGCCCTAGAGTTGACTGGGTGTCATAATATGTGACAACTGTTCATCTCAAGGCAAGCAGCAGCTGCTGTGATGGCTTTTTATCCCACTAATGTAAAAACATGTTTTATGTGTATAGCGGTTATTTAAAAAAAATGATTCCTTTTGATAACAGTGCTCGGGCCGTAGACAAATATGACAATCATTTCTCCATCCCCCTTCAGAGTGACAGGCTAGTTCATTTAATCGGCCTGCCCTGCTTGCTGATTTCATTCAATTTGCACACGGTAGTGTTTCACAGCAATATGACTACATCAGTCCCTGCCACAAGCCTCCTCGTCTGTGAACGAACATAAATGCCCAACTCTGTATACATACTAACCTAATTGAAAGTCAAATGCTCAATTCATTCCATAGAGCCGTGGGCTTTTTATTACAGGAGGAAGGAGGGAAAAAAGGCAGGAATAGTTTATATGTAAACTGGAGTCACTAGCTTCATAAAGTGAATTTCAGAAGGACATAATATGGTATATATAAAAGTGGAGATGGGTAATGGGAAATTGATTGTGACAATACAATATTAGAACCACATTTCCATAATATTTTATTTATCATATTTTCCACCTTTCATTGTCAAGGGAAATATTGTATCTTGCACAGCAAACTCAAGTCCGGAGAGATTTTTTAACCTCAATTTTCTCGCTCAAATGAATGTGATGTGTGGACGATATAGCACCGTATATTCTACAGTAAAGTCACGCACAGAAACAATTCATTTAAAACATCTAAATGTTTTTTAAAAATTACAGACAGTATTTTTCTCTGCATACATTGATACCTCTAGGAGCGGACATTTTAAATGAAGCCGTAATTCAATTTTCAGACTTTGCATTAACAAACACAAAAATATTACGTTCAACTTTTTTTGCTGAAGTTATATTGAGAGCCAGTCATGAAACGAGAATGGCATGTCTTTTAAATCATTATCCCCTTCATGATAATTACATTAGGATATTTTCTCCAGTTATTTAGAGTAATGGAAATCTTCAGTAATAAATAAACAATGAATTATGTATCTTTAATTTACACATTTCTTTATTTTATTATAAACTACTTTTAGATATATTAGACCTACGCTTGCTAACTTTTCCTCAAGTATAATCTATTAATACCAAGCACATTAGAAACATACAATCCGTTTAATTGAGGTGTAGAGTCCGTTTATTTGTGATGGTCTGATACAGTACATGTGGAGGTCATAATGAGACATTAGCAGTTTATTTATGTCGTTTTTTGATGACAGAAGAGTCATGAGTCAACTCCTATTTCTCTGTTTGCAGAGAGTACCCTGCTCCACATACACTATCCACCCATCGCTGGCAACAACAAAAAAAAGCTGAGCTCAAAGAAGCACTTGGCCAGAAATATCAAAACCATTCTGCTAGATTTCCTTTGCAGACAAGATTCTCTTAGAATACATGTTCAGGTATGTTGAACTAAAACACGGGTCCATTAGGATCCTTGGGAGATTTTAGGGCGGGGAATCTTAAATGAATTAAGAGTAGAGCAGATAGCACGCAGCCCAATCCTGTTAGAGTAGTAGCAAAAGGCATTCCGTGACCCGGGAAGAGAATAGACACTATGTCCAGCACAATAGAAAGTAGCAGTTTTCACGCTGGCTGGATTTCCATTCCGAGGGCTCGGCTGCATGCACCTCTCTCCTTCCTGTGGTGAGGGTGGTGGTCGTACCAGCTTTCTTGTTCTTTTTCTTTCTCCCTTTTTCTAAAACCCCCTTTTTTCCCACATCTGTCCCTTCACTAGAACACTCAGAGTATCTAGTTTTATTGATGTCCAAAAGTGTAAATCACAGTCCCATATTTTGTCATTTCCAGTCATTTTAGTCACTAAAGGATTACTTCAAGTGACTGAACTGGGCTGTTATCTGTAGAAGCTTCTACAGCCAGGCCATCTCTGGGGAGGGAGGGAGGGAGGGAGGGAGGGAGGGAGGGAGGGAGGGAGGGAGGGAGGGAGGGAGGGAGGGAGGGAGGGAGGGAGGGAGGGAGGGACAAGCTCTCTGGCCCTTTTACTGTGGCTGGATTCAGCTGGACTACTTTTAGGAGATGTGATTGATGTGAGCTCTACGCCCTGTCACGGTATCGCCACGACATCCAAAACAGTTCTGGGAAAAAGTCACAAAGATTGAAATGGACGAGGCAGAAGAGACTCCTAATACAACATTTATGAAGTTATGAGACGCCTTTAGATTATTTTTTTAAAGGGATAGGATAGATCTACCTTTGGTGTCACTTATAATTATAGTTTATTATAATATTCATTATATTTTAATCATATTAATTATAGCTATGATCGCTGCATTAGAGGATAGTACCAGTCACCCGTACGGCCAACAACGAGGCCGCTGTCACACAAAAAAGGGGTTAAATAAGGACACTGTTATTCTGATGGATTATATAGTATCTATCTAAGTGTGTTCATCTACTAATACGCTGAATCGTTTAGAAAACAACGATCTGATACATGATTTTGATATGAAGATATATTATAGTGCATGCTGGGTAATGCCTTCTATGAGGATTTAAAACAGATCACTTGCCTGGCACAGGGGATGAATCCCAAGCTCGGTCTGTTTACGTAATAGCCATTAATATCTTCTTTCTCTTTTTTTCCCCCCTTGTGATTCATTGACTAGAAAACACAATTCATTGAGTGGAAAAAAAAATCAAGCGAGAGATCCTGTAACTGATCATGTGAGCTCTAACTGAAATAGGTTTACTCACAAAATTCCCATGTTGAATCCTTCAACAAATAGTACATAAGACTGACTTTCAGCTGCTCGGGGCACGTACAAACCGACTGCAGGATGCTCTTATGCCCTATCCTCTGTTGAACAGGGAGATAAATAAAAGGTTTCGCTCTATCTCAACGGCCCACAGTTTTTAGTTCTGACTATGCACACCGGGTCCTCTGTGTGTTCTGAGTCAATCGTTCATTACAGCAGCTCCACTGACTATCGTGGGTGTAACGAGATAAACCTATAAGCCTACATATACATAAAGCCATTGGAGATATGTTGTTTTTCACCGCAGTATCATTGAAGTAATTGTGAATTTTCACCACTGTCTCGTAAAAAGTAATTGTGAATTTTCACCGCTTTCTCGTAAAATTAATTGTGAATTTTCAAAGCTGTCTCGTAAAAGTAATTGTGAATTTTCACCGCTGTCTCCTAAAAGTAATTGTGAATTTTCACCTTTGTCTCATAAAAGTAATTGTGAATTTTCACCACTGTCTCATAAAAGTAATTGTGAATTTTCACCACTGTTTCATAAAAATAATTGTGAATTTTCACCCCTTTCTCATAAAAGTAATTGTGAATTTTCACCACTGTCTCGTAAAAGTAACTGTGAATTTTCACCACTGTTTCATAAAAGTAATTGTGAATTTTCACCCCTTTCTCATAAAAGTAATTGTGAATTTTCACCATTGTCTCATAAAAGTAATTGTGAATTTTCACCACTGTCTCGTAAAAGTAATTGTGAATTTTCACCCCTTTCTCATAAAAAGTAATTGTGAATTTGCACCGCTGTCTCATAAAAGTAATTGTACATTGTGTTGTTGTTTTTTCGAGGGAGTCAGTGGGACATTTCCACTTGCCACCATTCCACAGCTGTATACCTTTTGTTTTGTTGAAACTCTGCAGTTTGCTAGGTGTTACATCCACTGGTCTCACAGTATTTTATAGAGAGGTGTTACATCCACTGGTCTCACAGTATTTTATAGAGAGGTGTTACATCCACTGGTCTCACAGTATTTTATAGAGAGGTGTTACATCCACTGGTCTCACAGTATTTTATAGAGAGGTGTTACATCCACTGGTCTCACAGTGTTTTATAGAGAGGTGTTACATCCACTGGTCTCACAGTATTTTATAGAGAGGTGTTACATCCACTGGTCTCACAGTATTTTATAGAGAGGTGTTACATCCACTGGTCTCACAGTATTTTATAGAGAGCCTCCCTTTGGACTGAAGGTGTGACACACACTTTCCCAAAAGTTTTAAGACACAACAAGCTATCAACACAGGTTCCAGAACGGTCTCCTCTGCTTTCTCCCTTCCTCTCTCCCTCTCTCTCTATCTCTCTCTCTCTCTGTCTCTCTCTCTCTTTCTCTGTCTCTCTCTCGCTCTCTCTCTTTCTCTGTCTCTCTCTCTTTCTTTCTCTGTCTCTCTCTCTTTCTCTGTCTCGAGCTCTGTTCTCTAGCTCTGAATACCTCCCTGGTCCCTCATCCATATTTAACCCCTCTGGTTAAGAAATAGCAAAATGTAGGCTACTCTTTTACTCTGTATGTTATGGACTCAAAGTAGTAAAGATGACCATGGAGGCCAGACTGCCATTAATACATTACCCCAAAGACAACAATCTGGGACTCACTGACCTGTCTCTGTCCCTCCTTCTCTTACTGCTGTCCTGGAAATGCACGGGACAGACAAGGATCAGAAATCCCACGTCCCTTCAAGAAACATCCCTGGACCATATCTCAGAAGAGGGGCTGTCTACCCACTGTAGGCAGACATCCAGAAATCACAGTTAATGGAAGTGAAAGGGGGTAATGTGGTCTGTCACTTGTGTGTAAGTGGTTTTTGTGCATTAAACTGGAAGGTACTGTTGCTTCCCCCCCCCCTCTATATTGAATGAAACAACTGACAATGATAACATGACAAGTCATACAGTATTTTTTAACTCATTGGTACAGTAGAGACTGTACTGTACAACTCTTCACTGCACAGTCTCCAATATCACATATGTGAACAAATAAAACAATCCATCCCTTTCATGTCTGAGATGTGTTTCAATAATTGCAGGATGAACAGCAAGCTCACCCTTTATTAATTAATTTCAGTTAAAACAAAAAAAGTGTTCACAGGATGTGGCAAATATATATATTTTTGTTGCCAGCTAGTACCAGCTGTCTTAATGATTTCTATCGTGATCTTTTGAGGACCTCGTGTCCGTTGTCTCCTTCATGCGATGGCCAGTCTAGCCACGTCGCCCTTAAAGAGACTTCTCTAAAAGATTTGGCTGAAGATGGTAGGGACCTTGTCGTATATTGGCAGTGTTATAAGGGTGAGATCCTCCATAGCAGAGAGTCAAGACGGATCAACACTTACTCACTGTGAGAGAAACACAAGTACTGCGTGTTGTGGGTATGTTTTAGCAGACCGTGACTATGACTTATTTAGCAGAGAAAGAGCATTTAAAAAAAATAAAAAAATGCATTTAATGCCATTTGCAGCATGTATGTTTTTCACGCTCCTCTGCTTGTACCCCGACTCGGATGAAAGGATATATAAGAGACGTATATAGAACGGATACTAATTTTATCATCCACAAATTCCTTATTTTTTTTGTGTGTGTGTTCACACCCATGGATAGATATGCCCCCCCATAAAAAAGTGTATTAAAATGTTTTATTGATAGAAATGACCTCTTGTTGAGAATGACTTTGTTGTTGACATAAGCAAAGGGGAGTTTCTCCTCGTCAACGTGTCTTTATTCACACTAATGCTTCTACTTGATATCTCCTCCTTTCCTGAGCCAAACCCTTGTTTGTCAATTTAAAAGACATAGTTTAACGGACCGTCAACGTTGTATTTCCATACTCATATTGATTTAATCATATAACGCTGGAACATCTCTGTCCCAAACCTACAACCTCCTCTGCCCCGTTAAAATGAGCATTTACAAAACTTCACATGTTTGGATGTTAAATATTATTTGAGTGTTATATTTTGAGTCATCTCACAAGCCATAGGACCATTTTTCTCGTATTTATCTCTGGCTCTTCCCTTCCTATCTGAAGTGAACACGTCCCATAGAGTGAATTTATCTTCACGTTTTCTTCACACGTCCTGCATTCTGTTAAGGATCAGGCATTTTGAAAAGCACTACCTAGTTATGTGGCTCAGTATGTGGCTTTGTGCTAAAGGCAGGGGAAAATACACGATAATACTATATTAAGGTCCAGTAAACAAAGAGACAAGCCATTAAAAATACACATCTTATACTCAAGTGGCACAATTAATTTAGTTCGTAGGAAAATAGGTTAGTTACACAAAAAAAAGTATTTATATTATAGCATGCCTGGCATTATATTAATCTTTAATTTAGTTCCTAGGAAATAGGTTAGTAAAAACCATAGTAACATTATAGCATGTCTGGCATTATATTATTCTGATAGATCTCTAAATGGAAATTGTATCAAGAGACTGTTGGCCATTATTTAAAACTCGAGTCCTTTGTGGAATATATATTGTGTACGTTCTCTGAACTTTTTGCACACTTGCACAAAATAAAGTAAAAGGCAAATGTAAAAGATGGGAAAAACAAAGAGATTCTGAATGATATTTTACGGCTCCTTTCAGACAGCAACACATTTTCAAACCAACTAGCGAGATTGTGTTACCCGCACCATTACTGCCCGGGCACACAGCGGTTGGCTTGGCTCTCCTGGTGTCGCTTGGGACCCGTGACTAGGCTGTCCCTCGTTAAGTGAATACTGTAACCTGGGATCGGAGGTAGCTCTAGTGGGTCCTGGAGCAGCACTAGCACCCGGAATGCCTCCACATTGGAATGGTGTCTAGCACCGAGCACCCGCGGGATTCAGGGAGAGTAATGAGTGTTAGAGCAGGGATGAGGGTTCCCCAGACACACCAGGAGACCACGAGACACTGCCTCCCTCTCCCCCCCCATCCCCATCAACCACCCCCCTGCCGACCCCCTACAGTACCTCTACAGGCCCCCCCCTACCTCTACACCCCCAGTTGCCAGGTGGAGCGTGAGGACGGAGAGGATCCCAGTGTCCTGCAGCGGAAGCCGGACCGTCCTAATGTCCTAACCGAGCCGTCACCAGGCCAGTAACCCCCCCCCCAGCAGCAGTCCACACCACATACCTTGCCACTGAGAGCAAGAGAGAGGGGGATGGAGGGATGAACATTGAAAAGATGGTAACAATACCAGGGAGTAGAGGCACTCACCCATGTAGAGGGGGGAACGATAGATAGACAGACAGACACCCGGACAGAGGAGAAGAGAAAGCGAGGAGTCTGACTCTCCAGCTGTGCCAAATCTTGCTTGGTTATCTCTAAGTGCGTAGATAAGGAGGGTGGATGTTTGGGATGGTTTCCATAACTCAGAAACGGTGTCTGAGATTTCAGAGCCTTGTTATTTATTTACCAGGCAGCAGAGACGCTCCAGTGGTTTAAGGAACTCCAAGTGACAGGTCCTCAGATATCATGGGACATGATGCCACGGTTGTGTTTATACGACCTGACAGCTAAAGTGGCAGTAGAAGGAGAGTCCTGGAATAAAGGACGTCTACTGTACACCACATGGAATGACATGTTTTATGCACACGTTATTGTTGTTGCGTTGGGCGTTATACTAAACATCTGTTTGTAATGTTTACATATTTATAGAAAAAAATCATTTAAATACTCAACTGTGAAGGCCAGTTCAAGGCGATTTAAACGATTAGTTATATTGATATTGTCACCTTCAAATTCCTTCTTGTTTCCTCAAATTCAGGAACTAACCACTCCTGATCATCTCCACGTCCACTAACCCCAACGTAGTGTACAGAGTTACAACTATAGAAGTAAGAAATGACATTGAAATAGAAAAGTGTCGTTTGTGGTTTTGCTAACTCGCCGAAGATGAGAGCAGAGACCACCATAAAACTCTCTTCTGTTCCAGTTAGATCCGCTAGTACAGGACTGCAGGTTACCAACGCGTATCTTGGAGAAGTGCCAGGCAGGGCCAGAGAAACAGTGAGGGGTCAGTGTCACTGTCAGAATAAGTAGGAGAGGGGTGGGATAGACAAGAAAACCAGGGCATTAATAGAACAGGAGAGGATAGGAAAGACAAGGAGACCAGGACATGAATAGAACAGGACAGGAAAGGAAAGACAAGGAGACCAGGACATGAATAGAACAGGACAGGCTAGGAAAGACAAGGAGACCAGGACATGAATAGAACACCACAGGGTAGGAGAGACAAGGAGACCAGGACATGAATAGAACAGGACAGGCTAGGAAGACAAGAAAACCAGGGCATTAATAGAACAGGACAGGGTAGGAAAGACAAGACAACCAGGGCATGAATAGAAAAGGACAGGGTAGGAGAGACAAGGAGATCAGGACATGAATAGAACAGGACAGGATAGGAAAGACAAGGAGACCAGGACATGAATAGAACAGGACAGGCTAGGAAGACAAGAAAACCAGGGCATTAATAGAACAGGACAGGCTAGGAAGACAAGACAACCAGGGCATGAATAGAACAGGACAGGCTAGGAAAGACAAGGAGACCAGGGCATGAATAGAACAGGACAGGGTAGGAAAGACAAGGAGACCAGGACATGAATAGAACAGGACAGGCTAGGAAAGACAAGGAGACCAGGGCATGAATAGAACAGAGCAGGAAAGGAAAGACAAGGAGACCAGGACATGAATAGAACAGGACAGGAAAGGAAAGACAAGGAGACCAGGACATGAATAGAACACCACAGGGTAGGAGAGACAAGGAGATCAGGACATGAATAGAACAGGACAGGATAGGAAAGACAAGGAGACCAGGGCATGAATAGAACAGGACAGGCTAGGAAGACAAGAAAACCAGGGCATGAATAGAACAGGACAGGCTAGGAAGACAAGACAACCAGGGCATGAATAGAACAGGACAGGCTAGGAAAGACAAGGAGACCAAGACATGAATAGAACAGGACAGGCTAGGAAAGACAAGGAGACCAGGACATGAATAGAACAGGACAGGCTAGGAAAGACAAGGAGATCAGGACATGAATAGAACACCACAGGGTAGGAGAGACAAGGAGATCAGGACATGAATAGAACAGGACAGGGTAGGAGAGACAAGGAGACCAGGGCATTAATAGAACAGGACAGCCTAGGAAGACAAGACAACCAGGGCATGAATAGAACAGGACAGGATAGGAAGACAAGAAAACCAGGGCATTAATAGAACAGGACAGGGTAGGAAAGACAAGGAGACCAGGGCATTAATAGAACAGGACAGGCTAGGAAGACAAGACAACCAGGGCATGAATAGAACAGGACAGGATAGGAAGACAAGAAAACCAGGGCATTAATAGAACAGGACAGGGTAGGAGAGACAAGGAGACCAGGGCATGAATAGAACAGGACAGGGTAGGAAAGACAAGGAGATCAGGACATGAATAGAACAGGACAGGGTAGGAAAGACAAGGAGATCAGAACATGAATAGAACACCACAGGGTAGGAAAGACAAGGAGATCAGGACATGAATAGAACACCACAGGGTAGGAGAGACAAGGAGATCAGGACATGAATAGAACAGGACAGGGTAGGAGAGACAAGGAGACCAGGGCATTAATAGAACAGGACAGGCTAGGAAGACAAGACAACCAGGGCATGAATAGAACAGGACAGGATAGGAAGACAAGACAACCAGGGCATGAATAGAACAGGACAGGATAGGAAGACAAGAAAACCAGGGCATTAATAGAACAGGACAGGGTAGGAAAGACAAGGAGACCAGGGCATTAATAGGCTAGGAAAGACAAGGAGATCAGGACATGAATAGGCTAGGAAAGACAAGGAGATCAGGGCATGAATAGGCTAGGAAAGACAAGGAGACCAGGGCATGAATAGAACAGGACAGGGTAGGAAAGACAAGGAGACCAGGACATGAATAGAACAGGACAGGGTAGGGAAGACAAGGAGATCAGGGCATGAATAGGCTAGGAAAGACAAGGAGACCAGGGCATGAATAGAACAGGACAGGGTAGGAAAGACAAGGAGACCAGGGCATGAATAGGCTAGGAAAGACAAGGAGATCAGGGCATGAATAGGCTAGGAAAGACAAGGAGATCAGGACATGAATAGAACAGGACAGGGTAGGAAAGACAAGGAGACCAGGGCATGAATAGAACAGGACAGGCTAGGAAAGACAAAGAGATCAGGACATGAATAGAACAGGACAGGCTAGGAAAGACAAGGAGATCAGGACATGAATAGAACAGGAGGGGAGACTGTGAATACATAGCAATACAGAGACAGACGACGGGAAGACAAGGAGATACGTTTCTTTAACTGTGTAAGAGATATCCAGCAGATACCTGATATACTGCCCTAAACAAGACCATGTCTTATACCTAACCTGATATACTGCCCTAAACAAGATAATGTCTTATACCTAACCTGATATACTGCCCTAAACAAGATAATGTCTTATACCTAACATGATATACTGCCTTAAACAAGATCATGGCTTATACCTAACATGATATACTGCCTTAAACAAGATCATGGCTTATACCTAACCTGATATATTGCCCTGAACAAGATAATGTCTTATACCTAACATGATATACTGCCCTAAACAAGATAATGTCTTATACCTAACATGATATACTGCCTTAAACAAGATCATGGCTTATACCTAACCTGATATATTGCCCTGAACAAGATACCTAACATGATATACTGCCTTAAACAAGATCATGTCTTATACCTAACCTGATATATTGCCCTGAACAAGATACCTAACCTGACATACTGCCTTAAACAAGACCATGTCTTATACCTAACCTGATATACTACCCTAAACAAGATCATGTCTTATACCTAACCTGATATACTGCCCTAAACAAGATACCTAACCTGATATACTGCCCTTAACAAGACCATGTCTTATAGCTAACCTGACATACTGCCCTGAACAAGATACCTAACCTGACATACTGCCCTGAACAAGATACCTAACCTGACATACTGCCCTAAACAAGATTATGTCTTATACCTAACCTGATATACTGCCTTAAAAGAGATACCTAACCTGACATACTGCCCTAAACAAGACCATGTCTTATTCCTAACCTGATATACTGCCCTAAACAAGACCATATCTTATACCTAACCTGACATACTGCCATAAACAAGATACCTAACCTGATATACTGCCCTAAACAAGACCATGTCTTATACCTAACCTGATATACTGCCTTAAACAAGATACCTAACATGATATACTGCCCTAAACAAGACCATGTCTTATACCTAACCTGACATACTGCCCTAAACAAGACCATATCTTATACCTAACCTGACATACTGCCATAAACAAGATACCTAACCTGATATACTGCCCTAAACAAGACCATGTCTTATACCTAACCTGACATACTGCCCTAAACAAGACCATGTCTTATACCTAACCTGACATACTGCCCTAAACAAGACCATGTCTTATACCTAACCTGACATACTGCCCTAAACAAGATACCTAACCTGACATACTGCCCTAAACAAGACCATGTCTTATACCTAACCTGACATACTGCCCTAAACAAGACCATGTCTTATACCTAACCTGACATACTGCCCTAAACAAGACCATGTCTTATACCTAACCTGACATACTGCCCTAAACAAGATACCTAACCTGACATACTGCCCTAAACAAGACCATGTCTTATACCTAACCTGACATACTGCCCTAAACAAGACCATGTCTTATACCTAACCTGACATACTGCCCTAAACAAGATACCTAACCTGACATACTGCCCTAAACAAGACCATGTCTTATACCTAACCTGACATACTGCCCTAAACAAGACCATGTCTTATACCTAACCTGACATACTGCCCTAAACAAGATCATGTCTTATTCCTAACCTGATATACTGCCTTAAACAAGATACCTAACCTGACATACTGCCATAAACAAGACCATGTCTTATTCCTAACCTGATATACTGCCTTAAACAAGATACCTAACCTGACATACTGCCATAAACAAGACCATGTCTTATTCCTAACCTGATATACTGCCTTAAACAAGATACCTAACCTGATATACTGCCCTAAACAAGACCATGTCTTATTCCTAACCTGATATACTGCCTTAAACAAGATACCTAACATGATACACTGCCCTAAACAAGACCATGTCTTATTCCTAACCTGATATACTGCCTTAAACAAGATACCTAACCTGATATACTGCCCTAATCAAGACCATGTCTTATTCCTAACCTGACATACTGCCCTAAACAAGATACCTAACCTGATATACTGCCCTAAACAAGACCATGTCTTATACCTAACCTGACATACTGCCCTAAACAAGACCATATCTTATACCTAACCTGACATACTGCCCTAAACAAGATACCTAACCTGACATACTGCCCTAAACAAGATCATGTCTTATACCTAACCTGATATACTGCCCTAAACAAGATACCTAACCTGACATACTGCCCTAAACAAGATCATGTCTTATACCTAACCTGACATACTGCCCTAAACAAGATCATGTCTTATACCTAACCTGACATACTGCCCTAAACAAGATACCTAACCTGACATACTGCCCTAAACAAGATCATGTCTTATACCTAATCTGACATACTGCCCTAAACAAGATACCTAACCTGACATACTGCCCTAAACAAGATCATGTCTTATACCTAACCTGACATACTGCCCTAAACAAGATCATGTCTTATACCTAACCTGACATACTGCCCTAAACAAGATACCTAACCTGACATACTGCCCTAAACAAGATCATGTCTTATACCTAACCTGATATACTGCCCTAAACAAGATACCTAACCTGACATACTGCCCTAAACAAGATAATGTCTTATACAATGTTGAGGGGTCTGACAGTCATGTTGAGTTTTGTGTCATGTACAACGGGAGGAAGGCATGCAGCATTGACTATCCTGGGTGATTCGTGTGTTTAACATTGATTTGAGACGAACCACAATAAGCACGTCGTTGTGGCCCAGCCTTTTTTTTTTTTTTGTCTCTATGTTACGACAGCGTCCCCTGGCAGGGGGGAGGATCCATTCTAGAAGAGGAAACGGAAACCTGATTAGCATGTCATGTTGTTTGGTGCTGAACCCCATGGGTTAAAACAAGCCAGTAATCACCTGTAAAGGTGCAGAAAAAAAGGAGAGTCTGAAAGGAGAGGAGTCCTCCCGTAAACCGATGACCTGGTGTCAGCTTCTGAAAACCTCACAGGCTTTTGTTACTGATATCATGTGCTCTACCTGCTGCATATTGACGTGACTTTCCTCGGGAATTTTGAATTTTCTGTCACAGCATTTTAAAGGGGGGGCGGCTGTCCCGCGCCGGCCGTAAATGATTCCTGCCAGTCAACCGACTTCAGCCGGAGCCCCTACTTGAACACTAATAACAATATACCCCTGTAATTGCGGTGAATTAAAGGGGTTAAGCCTTAGGGAGAATTCAGATCATTTATTCATAAAGGACTAGATGGATGGCTGCATGCAGGCTGCACATCAGGGCCTCTGGCTGTTCACTCCGTGCTATAAACCATGGGGTTTACATTCACAGAGGTTTCTGAACAACACTGTAGAATGGGCCTACACATGATCAGTCAAGCATCGTGGCATGGTGTTTACATTCACAGAGGTTTCTGACCAACACTGTAGAATGGGCCTACACATGATCAGTCAAGCACCGCGGCTCTATGGACAGGAGGGAGATTCTTCAGATACAGCAGAAACCCTGTCTCCTCACACCTCACTGTCCCATGCCACGCTTCGTCTCTGTCTCTCTGTCTCTCTCTCTGTCTCTCTCTCTGTCTCTCTCTCTGTCTGTCTCTCTCTGTCTGTCTCTCTCTCTCTCTCTCTCTCTCTCTCTCTCTCTCTCTCTCTCTCTCTCTCTCTCTCTCTCTCTCTCTCTCTCTCTCTCTCTCTCTCTCTCTCTCTCTGTCTCTCTCTCTCTCTCTCTCTGTCTCTCTCTCTCTGTCTCTCTCTCTCTCTCTCTCGTTCTCTGTCTCTCTCTCTCTCTCTCTCTCTCTCATTACCAATGCTCCATTAGAGTCTCATTCCCCCCCATGTAATAAGTATGTTTTTCCACTCCATTAATTCAGTCTACATGCAATGAATTGTTGCTGTAATAATGTCCAGGTCTAAGTGTGGTGGCCATGTCTGTACCTCCACGTCATTGGGACATGCCTTATTGTCTCAGTGTTGTTGTTCTAAGACTTTGTATTGGTCTATTTGGTCTCTATGGGACCTGCTACACAGAGGTGTGGATCTAATTAAAGAAGAAGACAGAATCCTTTCCTACTGTCATTAGAAGTTGTCAGCTTCGATGCAACTAACTGGCTGAAAATATGAAACAAGAACCAATGAGTTTCAACCGAACCCGGAGAATTCACTTGTGTTTTCAATTCACTTGTGTTTTGTTAAAATACTGGACTGGGACCAGTGAAGCGTAGATGTACAGTAAAGTGAAAAAGGGAAAACCTAACTCTACTGTTTAGGGAGTTAACTACACCTCGAGTGGAATTGGTTAAACAGCTCACCAGTCAACATATGATACAGGAAAAGGTGCATCAGTCATGCCATACTGCAAGTCAACATCCTAAAGGCATATTAAATTGGATTCAATAACATATAGTTTGTACATTGAGTTCCTCTTATCTACCATAACATGTTTATCTTTGAAAGATATTTATCATTTTGAAAAACATTCACATCCATCAGGTTCAATCTCGGTGACTGGGAGTTGAGTGACACGACACATGGCTCTCCCCATCTGAATGGTAACACCTGTGTCATTGTGTTTCCCCCCCATCTGAATGGTAACACCTGTGTCATTGTGTTTCTCCCCATCTGAATGGTAACACCTGTGTCATTGTGTTTCTCACCATCTGAATGGTAACACCTGTGTCATTGTGTTTCTCCCCATCTGAATGGTAACACCTGTGTCATTGTGTTTCTCTCCATCTGAATGGTAACACCTGTGTCATTGTGTTTCTCCCCATCTGAATGGTAACACCTGTGTCATTGTGTTTCTCCCCATCTGAATGGTAACACCTGTGTCATTGTGTTTCTCCCCATCTGAATGGTAACACCTGTGTCATTGTGTTTCTCCCCCATCTGAATGGTAACACCTGTGTCATTGTGTTTCTCCCCATCTGAATGGTAACACCTGTGTCATTGTGTTTCTCCCCATCTGAATGGTAACACCTGTGTCATTGTGTTTCTCCCCATCTGAATGGTAACACCTGTGTCATTGTGTTTCTCCCCATCTGAATGGTAACACCTGTGTCATTGTGTTTCTCCCCATCTGAATGGTAACACCTGTGTCATTGTGTTTCTCTCCATCTGAATGGTAACACCTGTGTCATTGTGTTTCCCCCCATCTGAATGGTAACACCTGTGTCATTGTGTTGCTCCCCATCTGAATGGTAACACCTGTGTCATTGTGTTTCTCCCCATCTGAATGGTAACACCTGTGTCATTGTGTTTCTCCCCATCTGAATGGTAACACCTGTGTCATTGTGTTTCTCCCCATCTGAATGGTAACACCTGTGTCATTGTGTTTCTCTCCATCTGAATGGTAACACCTGTGTCATTGTGTTTCTCCCCATCTGAATGGTAACACCTGTGTCATTGTGTTTCCTGTTGTCTGTACGTTGGTTTCTCCTCTAAATGGACACTGTTACGTCAACAGAAGAACGGAGAAAGAGAAGAAAGACACCTGTCAAAATGTGGAGGAAAGAAAATAGGTGTGTTATTTATATTGTGATTTGTATCAACCCATTTAGGAGAAGGTCTCTAAAGTGGTAGCATCACTTATTCATAAGGCTGTACACAAGTTAATGGAACAGGAGCAGAGCATTTAGTCACAAAAGAAAAACAGTCTGTGTGGAAATGATGCACATTTAGAGAGTAACATGCACAGAGTGCCGAGATGTGTCTTGCAAAGCTCTCTGCTAGTCCGTCATGTTCCTTAGACCCTGTCTTGTAATGTATTTTACATGCATTATAAAGAGATGCTTGCTCTAACTGGCTAGCTTGTCCCTGAACAGCTCAAACGCAATGTGTGACACAGGACACCCCTGACGATGACCATCAACATTTATCATAGATATTACTGTGTATAATGAACATATTTTAGGTGACACTCAGTTAAGAAAATAAACCTGCACTATCTACGAATCCATTTTTTAAACTCTACCAGGCTATTATTTTAGCTTGTTCCACATTCCGTTTCTATGGGTGTCGCGCCCTGACCTTAGAGATCCTTTTTATGTGTCTATTTGGTTTGGTCAGGGTGCGATTTGGGGTGGGTGTTCTATGTTCTATTATTTGTATTTCTATGTTTTGGCCGGGTATGGTTCTCAATCAGGGACAGCTGTCTATCGTTGTCTCTGATTGGAAACCATACTTAGGTAGCCCTTTTTCCCACCTGTCTTTGTGGGAAGTTGTCTTTGTTTGTTGGCACTATAGCCTGTAGCTTCACGGTTGTTTTGGATTGTTTATTGTTTTTGTCGGCATTATATGAAATAAAGGAATATGTACGCTCACCACGCTGCACCTTGGTCTACTGTTGACGGCCATGACAATGGGCCTTTTTATCACGGTATGATAATACAACTCAGGGATAATCAACCTTTAAAATCAGGAACTATGTAATATCTATGGCAATCAAAACTTTAAAACCTTCTTCCTCCTTTTTAGAAATAATTGTCTTTAGGTCTCCTGGCTCCTACAGAACTCATCGTTTCCACAGATTGTATCACTTCTCTGTGAAGAGGATATAATCAATCAAAGGGATTTTTCTGTCCCTGACATGTCGATAAAGAATTGGGAAGTAATGTAGGTTTTCTTATATAGCCCCAAAAAATACAGTGCATATAGAAATATGTCCACAGTCCAAACCATTATAAAACCTGGCAGAAGATGCTGCACATATCCAACATATCCACATAATGATTGTGATGAACTGAGGCTGATAATCAAAAGAAACAGAGGGTGAACTAAGTGTGAACTAAATAATGAGAATAATAGTAGAGAGAATGATTTATTTCAGCTTTTATTTATTTCATCACATTCCCAGTGGGTCAGAAGTTTACATGCACTCAATTAGTATTTGGTAGCATTGCCTTAACATTGTTTAACTTGGGTGAAATGTTTCAGGTAGCCTTCCACAAGCTTCCCACAATGAGTTTGGTGAATTTTGGCCCATTCCTCCTGACAGAGCTGGTGTAACTGAATCAGGTTTGTAGGCCTCCTTGCTCGCACATGCTTTTTCAGTTCTGCCCACAAATGTTCTATAGGATTGAGGTCAGGGCTTTGTGATGGCCACCCCAATACCTTGACTTTGTTTTCCTTAAGCCATTTTGCCACAACTTTGAAAGCATGTTTGGGGTCAATGTCCATTTGGAAGACTTATTTGCGACCAAGCTTTAACTTCCTGACTGATGTCTTGAGATGTTGCTTCAATATATCCACATAATTTTCCTCCCTCATGATGCCATCTATTTGGTGAAGTGGACAAGTCCCTCCTGCAGCAAAGAACCCCCACAACATGATGCTGCCACCCCCGTGCTTCACGGTTAGGATGGTGTTCTTTGGCTTGCAAGCCTCCCCCTTTTTCCTCCAAACATAACAATGGTCATTACGGCCAAACAGTTCCATTTTTGTTTCATCAGACCAGAGGACATTTCTCCAAAAAAGTACGATCTTTGTCCCCATGTGCAATTGCAAACCGTAGTCTGGCTTTTTTTATGGCTGTTTTGGAGCAGTAGCTTCTTCCTTGCTGAGCGGCCTTTCAGGTTATGTCGATATAGGACTCATTTTACTGTGGATATAGATACTTTTGTACCTGTTTCCTCCAGCATCTTCACGAGGTCCTTTGCTGTTGGTCTGTGATTGATTTGCACTTTTTGCAGAAGAATACGTTCATCTCTAGGAGACAAAACGCATCTCCTTCCTGAGCGGTATGGCAGCTGCGTTGTCCCATGGTGTTTATACTTGCGTACTATTGTTTGTACAGATGAACGTGATACCTTCAGGCGTTTGGAAATTGCTCCCAAGGATGAAACGGACTTGTGGAGGTCTACAATTTCTTGGCTGATATCTTTTGATTTTCCCATGATGTCAAGCAAAGAGGCACTGGGCTTGAAGGTAGGCCTTGAAATACATCCACAGGTACACCTCCAATTGACTCAAATTATGTCAATTAGCCTATCAGAAGCTTTTACAGCCACAACAGGATTTTCTGGAATTTTCCAAGCTGTTTAAAGCCACAGTCAACTTAGTGTATATAAACTTCTGACCCACTGGAATTGTGATACAGTGAGTTATAAGTGAATTAAACAAATCTACTTTGAAACAAAAGTGTACACCTCACACACGGTTACGGGCTTAGAATAAAGAAGACACCTGCACCATGCCACATATAGAGTTGAAATGTATAAAAGGTTGAGTTTGCGATATTACACTTTATATAAATCACGGAAGACTGAAATATAACACAACTGTTTGACATAGAAACACCGGATTTTCGGCAGCTAATTTAAAACATTTTAAGTTCATTTTAAAATTATGAAAAATATTAATTCCATTCCAACTATGAGGCTAAAGGTCATCTGACTAAAGGAACGGGCTACAATAGCTATGTGAGGCAACCCCATATAACAGTCAAATATACAGGAGTCGAACATTCCAGTCCAGCTAAACAACTGATATATTGAGTGTTTTGCTAAATAAACATATTTTCATACACATATAAAATATATGAATAAAACATCTGAGAACAGTAATAATGTACATACACATGAAGGTAACCATGAAGCAATAATTTCTGATGAAAAATCACAAATGTTAAAAAAATAAATGGTGGATATGGTGCTTTGTAAATAAACTCTTCATTTCAACTGATGCTTCTCCCAAGTAGACTGTTTTTAACAGTGTTATACTAGAAACACCTGCTGCTGGACCAACTCACTGTCAATAATATCCTTCCTCAGACACTCTGTGTGGACTCTAGCCCAGGTTAATAACATTATTCCTCACTAGACACAATCTGACCAACAATGTTTCATCACAAGATACAATCTGACCAACAATGTTACATCAATAGACACAATCTGACCAACAATGTTACATCACTAGACACAATCTGACCTACAATGTTACATCACTAGACACAATCTGACCTACAATGTTACATCACTAGACACAATCTGACCTACAATGTTACATCACTAGACACAATCTGACCAACAATGTTACATCACTAGACACAATCTGACCAACAATGTTACATCACTAGACACAATCTGACCAACAATGTTTCATCACTAGATACAATCTGACCAACAATGTTACATCACTAGACACAATCTGACCAACAATGTTACATCACTAGACACAATCTGACCAACAATGTTACATCACTAGACACAATCTGACCAACAATGTTACATCACTAGACACAATCTGACCAACAATGTTACATCACTAGACACAATCTGACCAACAATGTTACATCACTAGACACAATCTGACCAACAATGTTACATAAGGCAGGATCACACAGGATGTCATGTACTCAAGTTGGCAAGCGAGTTGCTATTAAAATACAGTATGCATTGCATTAACACACACACACACACACACACACACACACACACACACACACACACACACACACACACACACACACACACACACACACACACACACACACACACACACACACACACACACACACACACACGCTCCTCATATTCATGCATGAGACTGTGCTGTAGTGTGATCAGTGGGGGTTGCTTGTTCGCCCTTTAAGTGTCACATTTACAGTATTAATAACTCTATTTTTCAGCTGTCAGATCCCCTTGAAATAATCTGCATACAACAACTGCCCTGTGGGCCAGACCCAGAATAGATGTCTGCATAATAAACTGTATTCTCCTTCTTATGTGTAAGTGTCAGTGTTACAGTTTGATTCTCTGTATAAATAATTAGACCTGAAAGAATAAGAATGTATATTGTATGCGAAACCATTTTTTTTGCCAATGTACATACCAACTGAAAATGTTGTATTAATCAACAGTCAAGTACTGTAAGTTGAGCCTCATACATAATGAATTGGAGCTCAAACCTCATGGGTTCAGTGGATAGAAAACCGGAGACAACACAAGTACAGCTACAATCTGAGTCTAACGCAACATGATAGCTCTGCAGAATGGAATTGTTTTTAAATCATTAGGGAGTAAATGATTCATTATCAGTTTGAAAATGGTTTATTTCAGTTTGAGAATATTTACTTTTTCGCTAGATTCAACTTTTCAAAATGTACATATTAGATGAGTGTTATACTTCACCATATACACCGGGTTCCTGAAATACCCCCAGGACCAATGTCAAGCTGAAATACCCCCAGGACCAATGTCAAACTGAAATACCCCCAGGACCAATGTCAAGCTGAAATACCCACAGGACCACTGTCAAACTGAAATACCCCAGGACCAATGTCAAGCTGAAATATCCCAGGACCAATGTCAAGCTGAAATACCCCCAGGACCAATGTCAAGCTGAAATACCCCCAGGACCAATGTCAAGCTGAAATACCCCCAGGACCAATGTCAAGCTGAAATACCCCCAGGACCAATGTCAAGCTGAAATACCCCAGGACCAATGTCAAGCTGAAATACCCCAGGACCAATGTCAAGCTGAAATACCCCCAGGACCAATGTCAAACTGAAATACCCCAGGACCAATGTCAAGCTGAAATACCCCCAGGACCAATGTCAAGCTGAAATACCCCCAGGACCAATGTCAAGCTGAAATACCCCCAGGACCAATGTCAAGCTGAAATACCCCCAGGACCAATGTCAAGCTGAAATACCCCCAGGACCAATGTCAAACTGAAACACCCCAGGACCAATGTCAAGCTGAAATACCCCCAGGACCAATGTCAAGCTGAAATACCCCCAGGACCAATGTCAAGCTGAAATACCCCAGGACCAATGTCAAGCTGAAATACCCCAGGACCAATGTCAAGCTGAAATACCCCAGGACCAATGTCAAGCTGAAATACCCCCAGGACCAATGTCAAACTGAAATACCCCAGGACCAATGTCAAGCTGAAATACCCCCAGGACCAATGTCAAGCTGAAATACCCCAGGACCAACGTCAAGATGGAATACCCCCAGGACCAATGTCAAACTGAAATACCCCAGGACCAATGTGAAGATGAAATACCCCAGGACCAATGTCAAACTGAAATACCCCAGGACCAATGTGAAGCTGAAATACCCCAGGACCAACGTCAAGATGAAATACCCCAGGACCAATGTGAAGCTGAAATACCCCAGGACCAACGTCAAGCTGAAATACTCCCAGGACCAATGTGAAGCTGAAATACCCCAGGACCAACGTCAAGATGAAATACCCCAGGACCAACGTCAAGCTGAAATACCCCAGGACCAATGTGAAGATGAAATACCCCAGGACCAACGTCAAACTGAAATACCCCCAGGACCAACGTCAAGATGAAATACCCCAGGACCAATCTCAAACTGAAATACCCCCAGGACCAACGTCAAGATGAAATACCCCAGGACCAATGTCAAGATGAAATACCCCAGGACCAATCTCAAACTGAAATACCCCCAGGACCAACGTCAAGATGAAATACCCCAGGACCAATCTCAAACTGAAATACCCCCAGGACCAACGTCAAGATGAAATACCCCAGGACCTAATCAACATCTCAAACTGCAGAGTCCTGCAGAGTACAAGCTTACAGTTTTCAACATAGGTTACATCTCACTGCTCATTCACTTGTTGTACCACACTGCTGCGTTTTATAGCACCTGAAATGAGAGGCTGTGTTCAACACAGACCGAGTTATGAGTGTTAGTGGTTGTTCACTCCAAGTGGACTTGTTTCTCTTGGCCCGCGCCTTCATAACTCTTGGCGTAGGTGCTGAAAGTAGGTTCTGAAAGAGTTCAACTCTTGACATTCGTTGGCTCTGAGTTTTAAAAATCACATTCAAATGTGGCTCTAAGGTTTCAATGACTCTTTTGTTTGCTTAGCGGAGCCACGTTGCCAAGAACCTTGGGGAGGGAAAGCCGAAAGTTTAAAGAATGGACAATTACTAACATTCCGGAATGAGAATGTCGATCATTACTCACTGTGGGACAGCCGTTTACTGGTGCTTGTTCTCTTCACTGAAACGCTGTTCTTGCTGAATTGGAACGTCATGTTACACGTTATACGTGACTACAGTAGTCATTTCTTACACGTACATTGAAACCAAAACGTTGAGCTAGAAATGAACTGTTTTATGAACACAGTGCTTTATTTCTTTTAATGTTGATTTCCACTACTGTGATAACCTCACGTCTGTATATTATGAGTTATACTAACTTGGCTATAAATCAAATTCAAATTATTTGTCACACGCTCCGAATACTGCAGGTGTAGTAGACCTTACAGTGAAATCCTTACTTACAAGCCCTGATTAACCAACAACGTAGTTTTAAGAAAAATAAGTGTTAAGTAAAAAATAGATAAGTAAAAAATGTTTAATTAAAGTAACCATTAATTCAAACAGCAGCAGTAAAATAACAAGCGAGGCTTGTACCGGTACAGAGTTAGTCGAGGTAACCGGTGACCCCATACATTGACTCTGTACCGGTACAGAGTTAGTCGAGGTAACCGGTGACCCCATACATTGACTCTGTACCGGTACAGAGTTAGTCGAGGTAACCGGTGACCCCATACATTGACTCTGTACCGGTACAGAGTTAGTCGAGGTAACCGGTGACCCCATACATTGACTCTGTACCGGTACAGAGTTAGTCGAGGTAACCGGTGACCCCATACATTGACTCTGTACCGGTACAGAGTTAGTCGAGGTAACCGGTGACCCCATACATTGACTCTGTACCGGTACAGAGTTAGTCGAGGTAACCGGTGACCCCATACATTGACTCTGTACCGGTACAGAGTTAGTCGAGGTAACCGGTGAACCCATACATTGACTGTACCGGTACAGAGTTAGTCGAGGTAACCGGTGACCCCATACATTGACTCTGTACCGGTACAGAGTTAGTCGAGGTAACCGGTGACCCCATACATTGACTCTGTACCGGTACAGAGTTAGTCGAGGTAACCGGTGACCCCATACATTGACTCTGTACCGGTACAGAGTTAGTCGAGGTAACCGGTGACCCCATACATTGACTCTGTACCGGTACAGAGTTAGTCGAGGTAACCGGTGACCCCATACATTGACTCTGTACCGGCATCCCCCTGTATATAGCCTCACTATTGTTATTTCACTGCTGCTCTTTAATTACTTGTTACTTTTATCTCTTATTCTTATCCATATTATTTTATAAAACTGCATTGTTGGTTAGGGGCTCGTAAGTAATCATTTCACTGTAAGGTCTACACCTTGTTGTATTCGGCGCATGTGACCAATAACATTTGATTTTGAATCTGTACATGTAAGGTACTGTAGAGGTATAGCATTGTACGATGATGCATAAACACTGTAGTGTACCTCCACGTCAGAGAGTTTCAGAGCTATGATATGTTCGAGCGGTATTCTTCATTCTCATCCTTCATATCCATCAAAAAGACTGACGGCACTGTCAGGCCATCACAGCAGCCACTGCACTACCTCCACGCCTTTACAATTCAACAGCTAGATTTCTTGTTTTTTTTTTACTCTTCACCCGACACAACATAATATTAAAAGTTATTTCAAAAACTGAGAGGTTTTGTTAAAATTATTGCTCTCTCTCTCTCACTCACAGAGCCCGACGAGGAATTTAGATGACGAGGAGGTGACAAGCTATCATATTTCCATCTTCTAGGTGCTTCACTCCTGTCAACAGGAAATTCAAATTGGAGTGATTGACAGGTATACACCTTTTACAATTTCATGTGAGAATGCATGTGATATAGAGAGGGAGAGGGAGAGGGAGAGGGAGGGAGAGAGAGAGGGAGAGGGAGAGGGAGAGGGAGAGGGAGAGGGAGAGGGAGAGAGAGAGGGAGAGGGGGAGAGAGGGAGATTGAGAGAGAGAGAGAGAGAGAGAGAGAGAGAGAGAGAGAGAGAGAGAGAGAGAGAGAGAGAGAGAGAGGGAGAGGGAGAGAGGGAGATTGAGAGAGAGAGAGAGAGAGAGAGAGAGAGAGAGAGAGAGAGAGAGAGAGAGAGAGAGAGAGAGAGAGAGAGGGAGAGGGAGAGGGAGAGAGACTTTTTCACTCAATACATTGAGTCCCTTTTCTCTGCTGGCTCCCTCCCAGCACTCTATAGTCTCTTTGCCAGAGCGGAGGCCTGGGTGGCCACCTGTATTAACTATTGAACTGCATTTGACATTTTTCAGGTTTCACTTAATACAACAAATAGAAAGTCTCTGACAGACAGACCAATGATTTCTCAGTGTGAATAATATATCTTTGGGCCGTTGAAATAGACCCACTTCCCTTCTCACTCGACAGCTTTTCCACACCGATAATGTAATGGATACACTGCGGTGACGTTTCATCTATATGCAATGAAGATTTAAACAACTCACAGAGGCAAAGCTTTTAATGCCAAACTATTTCAGTTAGTAGGAACCTTATGTGTATATAAATATACAGATATCTCTCCGAGACAATATCATATCTAATGGATAACTTGTAACCTATTTATAAGCTTGGGTGAAATATGCGTTTGGAGAGATGAGAAAGTGACAGTGAATATTACCCAAGAAAATGTCTGGGAAATGTGAGATGTCCCTCATTTTATTACGACATAATTCAGACTAGCAATAACAGAAGCTCAAAGGAATTTCAAAGCCAGACTGACTGGAGAGCCTCCTTTTTCCTCTGTCAAGATGCGTATTATAGCTGAGAATACACCACTTTTTGATTACATCCCATGTCATTAGACGATGAATTAGCTTCTTTGTAAAATAATGACTGTGGAGGCTCCAAATCATTTAAAAAAAAAAAGAAAATATCAAAATGATTTAAGCTACTCAGGTTGAATCCCAATTATATTTTAATATTCAGCTGGGCAGAGTTTTTTTTTTGCGAGCGGTGGTGGCGATGCATGTATAACTCGTTGGGAGCGTTGGCCAGCTGTGCCACTCCACCCTTCATACTACTTTCTGCATTTTAGTAGCATGGTAATTTACTGAACAACTACCTGAGTGATGGCATTTTCAATGAGCAGGTAATCTTCTGAGAATTTCTGTATGGTTATGAGCTCTGGGCTTCAGCCCGGCAACACAAAAATACATCAAGACCAATTACGATATCAACTTTCAGTCTGATACCCCAGCCAAGCAAGTGCATGTATTTCTGCCCCAGGCACTTTAAATTGCATCTAATTTGAAATCTTTGGGGTTTTAATTAAATTTCAGAATATATGGAATTCTTCATTAGTACCTGTTCTGAATAGGATATTATACTGTCTGTTCTCTCCCTCTCTCTCTCTCTCTCTCTCTCTCTCTCTCTCTCTCTCTCTCTCTCTCTCTCTCTCTCTCTCTCTCTCTCTCTCTCTCTCTCTCTCTCTCTCTCTCTCTCTCTCTCTCTCTCTCTCTCTCTCTCTCTCTCTCTCTCTCTCTCTCTCTCTCTCTCTCTCTCTCTCTCTCTCTCTCTCTCTCTCTCTCTCTCTCTCTCCTCTCTCTCTCTCTCTCTCTCTCTCTCTCTCTCTCTCTCTCTCTCTCTCTCTCTCTCTCTCTCTCTCTCTCTCTCTCTCTCTCTCTCTCTCTCTCTCTCTCTCTCTCTCTCTCTCTCTCTCTCTCTCTCTCTCTCTCTCTCTCCTCTCTCTCTCTCTCTCTCTCTCTCTCTCTCTCTCTCTCTCTCTCTCTCTCTCTCTCTCTCTCTCTCTCTCTCTCTCACTCTCTCTCTCTCTCTCTCTCTCTCTCTCTCTCTCTCTCTCTCTCTCTCTCTCTCTCTCTCTCTCTCTCACTCTCTCTCTCTCTCTGTTATGAGACATGTGTTCTCGTCATGCCACAGCCCTGCCACTGGATAGCTGTTGGAGTCTACGAGGAGGGGATGCTGTAGCTGTTATGGGCCATGTGTTCTCGTCATGCCACAGCCCTGCCACTGGATAGCTGTTGGAGTCTACGAGGAGGGGATGTGTAGCTGTTATGGGCCATGTGTTCTCGTCATGCCACAGCCCTGCCACTGGATAGCTGTTGGAGTCTACGAGGAGGGGATGCTGTAGCTGTTATGGGCCATGTGTTCTCGTCATGCCACAGCCCTGCCACTGGATAGCTGTTGGAGTCTACGAGGAGGGGATGCTGTAGCTGTTATGGGCCATGTGTTCTCGTCATGCCACAGCCCTGCCACTGGATAGCTGTTGGAGTCTACGAGGAGGGGATGCTGTAGCTGTTATGGGCCATGTGTTCTCGTCATGCCACAGCCCTGCCACTGGATAGCTGTTGGAGTCTACGAGGAGGGGATGCTGTAGCTGTTATGGGCCATGTGTTCTCGTCATGCCACAGCCCTGCCACTGGATAGCTGTTGGAGTCTACGAGGAGGGGATGTGTAGCTGTTATGGGCCATGTGTTCTCGTCATGCCACAGCCCTGCCACTGGATAGCTGTTGGAGTCTACGAGGAGGGGATGCTGTAGCTGTTATGGGCCATGTGTTCTCGTCATGCCACAGCCCTGCCACTGGATAGCTGTTGGAGTCTACGAGGAGGGGATGCTGTAGCTGTTATGGGCCATGTGTTCTCGTCATGCCACAGCCCTGCCACTGGATAGCTGTTGGAGTCTACGAGGAGGGGATGCTGTAGCTGTTATGGGCCATGTGTTCTCGTCATGCCACAGCCCTGCCACTGGATAGCTGTTGGAGTCTACGAGGAGGGGATGCTGTAGCTGTTATGGGCCATGTGTTCTCGTCATGCCACAGCCCTGCCACTGGATAGCTGTTGGAGTCTACGAGGAGGGGATGCTGTAGCTGTTATGGGCCATGTGTTCTCGTCATGCCACAGCCCTGCCACTGGATAGCTGTTGGAGTCTACGAGGAGGGGATGCTGTAGCTGTTATGGGCGATGTGTTCTCGTCATGCCACAGCCCTGCCACTGGATAGCTGTTGGAGTCTACGAGGAGGGGATGCTGTAGCTGTTATGGGCCATGTGTTCTCGTCATGCCACAGCCCTGCCACTGGATAGCTGTTGGAGTCTACGAGGAGGGGATGCTGTAGCTGTTATGGGCCATGTGTTCTCATCATGCCACAGCCCTGCCACTGGATAGCTGTTGGAGTCTACGAGGAGGGGATGCTGTAGCTGTTATGGGCCATGTGTTCTCGTCATGCCACAGCCCTGCCACTGGATAGCTGTTGGAGTCTACGAGGAGGGGATGTGTAGCTGTTATGGGCCATGTGTTCTCGTCATGCCACAGCCCTGCCACTGGATAGCTGTTGGAGTCTACGAGGAGGGGATGTAGCTGTTATGAGTATACACAACTGAAATATAATCTCAAATAATCCCCTTCTGGTGGGAGGGGAGGGAAAAGGGGAGGTTTATATGAGTTTCAAATTATTTTTTTTCTTCATATTCTATGCTGAATATTGATTACTCATTTATTTACTTTTTATTTACTTTAAATGTTGTGAACAGAGTGCCCCATGGTGGCGGTGGGGTTATAGTATGGGCAGGCGTAAGCTACGGACAACGAACACAATTTCATGTTATCGATGGCAGTGTGAAAGCCCAGAGATACGGTGATGAGATACCGAGGCCCATTGTCGTGCCTTTCATCCACCGCCATCACCTCATGTCTCAGCATGATAATGCACGACCCCATGTCACAAAGATCTGTACACAATTCCTGGAAGCTGAAAATGTGCCAGTTCTTCCATGGCCTGCATACTCACCAGACATGTCACCCGTTGAGCATGTTTGGGATGCTCTGGATCCACGTGTACGACAGGGTGTTCCAGTTCCCACCAATATTCATCAACTTCGCACAGCAATTGAAGATCAGTGGGAAAACATTCCACAGGCCCCAATCAACAGCCTGATCAACTCTATTTTTTGGGGGGGTATTTTATTAGGATCCCCGTTAGCTGTTGCAAAAGCAGCAGCTACTCTTCCTGGGGTTCCACACAAAACATGAAACATAATACAGAATGACATAATACAGAACATCATTAGACAAGAACAGCTCAAGGACAGAACTACAAACATTTTTAAAAAGGCACACGTAGCCTACATATCAATACATACACACAAACTATCTAGGTCCAATAGGGGAGAGGCGTTGTGCTTTGAGGTGTTGCTTTATCTGTTTTTTGAAACCAGGTTTGCTGTATATTTGAGCAATATGAGATGGGAGTTCCATGCAATAATGGCTCTATATAATACTGTACGTTTTCTTGAATTTGTTCTGTATTTGGGGACTGTGAAAAGACCCCTGGTGGCATGTCTGGTGGGGGAAGTATCTGTGTCAGTGCTGTGTGTAAGTTGACTATGAAAAGACCCCTGGTGGCATGTCTGGTGGGGGAAGTGTCTGTGTCAGAGCTGTGTGTAAGGTGACTATGAAAAGACCCCTGGTGGCATGTCTGTTGGGGGAAGTGTCTGTGTCAGAGCTGTGTGTAAGGTGACTATGTAAAGACCCCTGGTGGCATGTCTGGTGGGGGAAGTGTCTGTGTCAGAGCTGTGTGTAAGGTGACTATGAAAAGACCCCTGGTGGCATGTCTGGTGGGGGAAGTGTCTGTGTCAGTGCTGTGTGTAAGTTGACTATGAAAAGACCCCTGGTGGCATGTCTGGTGGGGGAAGTGTCTGTGTCAGTGCTGTGTGTAAGTTGACTATGAAAAGACCCCTGGTGGCATGTCTGGTGGGGGAAGTGTCTGTGTCAGAGCTGTGTGTAAGGTGACTATGAAAAGACCCCTGGTGGCATGTCTGTTGGGGGAAGTGTCTGTGTCAGAGCTGTGTGTAAGGTGACTATGAAAAGACCCCTGGTGGCATGTCTGGTGGGGGAAGTGTCTGTGTCAGAGCTGTGTGTAAAGTGACTATGAAAAGACCCCTGGTGGCATGTCTGTTGGGGGAAGTGTCTGTGTCAGAGATGTGTGTAAGGTGACTATGCAAACAATTTGGAATTTTCAAGACATTAATGTTTCTTATAAAAAGAAGAAGTGATGCAGTCAGTCTCTCCTCAACTCTTAGCCAAGAGAGACTGGCATGCATAGTATTTATACCAGCCCTCTGATTACAATTAAGAGCAAAACGTGCCGCTCTGTTCTGGGCCAGCTGCAGCTTAACTAGGTCTTTCTTTGCAGCACTGGACCACACGTCCGGACAATAATCAAGATTGGACAAAACTAGAGCCTGCAGAACTTGTTTTTTTGAGTGTGGTGTCAAAAAAGCAGAGCATCTCTTTTTTTACGGCTAGACCTCACACCATCTTATCAACCATTGAATCAATATGTTTTAACCATGACAGTTTACAGTCTAAGGTAACACCAAGTAATTTAGTCCCCTCCACTTGTTCAACAGCCACAACATTCATTACCAGATTCAGCTGAGGTGCCTTTTGCCTTTTGCACACACTGTATATAGACTTTCTTTTTTCTACTGTGTCATTGACTTGTTTATTTTGGTTATAGGCTTGTTTATTGTTTACTCCTTGTGTAACTCTGTGTTGTTGTCTGTGTCACACTGCTTTGCTTTATCTTGGCCAGGTCAAAGTTGCAAATGAGAACTTGTTCTCAACTAGCCTACCTGGTTAAATAAAGGTGAACTAAAAATAGAAAATGTAAAAAAGCATTAGCACTTAAGGAACGATTTGTACCAAATACAATAGGACCAGGACCAGGACCAGGACCAGTTTACTACTGGCCACCCATTCCATAACAGACTGCAACGCTTTGTTAACTTCTTACGGCTGAAATCCCGTTAACGGGATCGATATGACAACAGCCAGTGAAAGTGCAGGGCGCCAAATTCAAACAACAGAAATCTCATAATTAAAATTCCTCAAACATACAAGTATTATACACCATTTTAAAGATAAACTTGTTGTTAATCCAACCACAGTGTCCGTTTTCAAAAAGGCTTTACGACGAAAGCATACCATGCGATTATTTTAGGTCAGCACCTAGTCACAGAAAAACACAGCCATTTTTTCAGCCAAAGAGAGGGGTCACAAAAAGCAGAAATAGAGATAAAATGAATCACTAACCTTTGATGATCTTCATCAGATGACACTCATAGGACTTCATGTTACACAATAAATGTATGTTTTGTTCGATAAAGTTCATATTTATATACAAAAATCTGAGTTTACATTGGCGCGTTACGTTCAGTAGTTCCAAAACATCCGGTGATTTTGCAGAGAGCCACATCAATTTACAGAAATACTCATAATAAACATTGATAAAAATACACAACTATTATGCATGGAATTACAAATAAACTTCTCCTTAATGCAACTGCTGGGTCAGATTATACAAAAGCTTTACGGAAAAAGCACACCATGCAATAATCTGAGTACAGCGCTCAGAGACCAAAACAAGCCATACAGATACCCGCCTTGTTGTGGACTCAACAGAAGTCAGAAATAGCATTATAAATATTCACTTACCTTCGATGATCTTCATCAGAATGCACTACCAGGAATCCCAGTTCCACAATAAATGTTTGTTTTTTTCGATAAAGTCCATCATTTATGTCCAAATACCTCCTTTTTGTTCACGCGTTTAGTTCACAAATCAAAATTCATGAGGCGCGAGCACTAGGTCCAGACGAAAAGTAAAAAAGTTCCGTTACAGTTCGTAGAAACATGTCAAATGATGTGGGACTGCCCCAGCGTGACGACTTCCTGGTCACATGATGTGGGACTGCCCCAGTGTGTAGACCTTCTGATCACATGATGTGGGACTGCCCCAGGGTGAAGACTTCCTGGTCACATGATGTGGGACTGCCCCAGCGTGAAGACTTCCTGGTCACATGATGTGGGACTGCCCCAGCGTGAAGACTTCCTGGTCACATGATGTGGGACTGTCCCAGCGTGAAGACCTCCTGGTCACATGATGTGGGACTGCCCCAGCGTGAAGACCTCCTGGTCACATGATGTGGGACTGCCCCAGCGTGAAGACTTCCTGGTCACATGATGTGGGACTGCCCCAGCGTGAAGACTTCCTGGTCACATGATGTGGGACTGCCCCAGCGTGAAGACTTCCTGGTCACATGATGTGGGACTGTCCCAGCGTGAAGACCTCCTGGTCACATGATGTGGGACTGCCCCAATGTGAAGACTTCCTGGTCACATGATGAGGGACAGGCCCAGTGTGAAGACCTCCTGGTCACATGATGAGGGACTGCCCCAGTGTGAAGACATTCTGGTCACATGATGTGGGACTGCCCCAGCGTGACGACTTCCTGGTCACATGATGTGGGACTGCCCCAATGTGAAGACCTTTTAGTCACAGCTTGACAGGTGTGTGTCGAGTTTAGTTGGTGTTGCCAATCCATATCTCCCCAATATACACTGCTCAAAAAAATAAAGGGAACACTTAAACAACACAATGTAACTCCAAGTCAATCACACTTCTGTGAAATCAAACTGTCCACTTAGGAAGCAACACTGATTGACAATAAATTTCACATGCTGTTGTGCAAATGGAATAGACAAAAGGTGGAAATTATAGGCAATTAGCAAGACACCCCCAATAAAGGAGTGGTTCTGCAGGTGGTGACCACAGACCACTTCTCAGTTCCTATGCTTCCTGGCTGATGTTTTGGTCACTTTTGAATGCTGGCGGTGCTTTCACTCTAGTGGTAGCATGAGACGGAGTCTACAACCCACACAAGTGGCTCAGGTAGTGCAGCTCATCCAGGATGGCACATCAATGCGAGCTGTGGCAAGAAGGTTTGCTGTGTCTGTCAGCGTAGTGTCCAGAGCATGGAGGTGCTACCAGGAGACAGGCCAGTACATCAGGAGACGTGGAGGAGGCCGTAGAAGGGCAACAACCCAGCAGCAGGACCGCTACCTCCGCCTTTGTGCAAGGAGGAGGAGGAGGAGCACTGCCAGAGCCCTGCAAAATGACCTCCAGCAGGCCACAAATGTGCATGTGTCTGCTCAAACGGTCAGAAACAGACTCCATGAGGGTGATCTGAGGGCCCGACGTCCACAGGTGGGGGTTGTGCTTACAGCCCAACACCGTGCAGGACGTTTGGCATTTGCCAGAGAACACCAAGATTGGCAAATTCGCCACTGGCGCCCTGTGCTCTTCACAGATGAAAGCAGGTTCACACTGAGCACATGAGCACATGTGACAGACGTGACAGAGTCTGGAGACGCCGTGGAGAACGTTCTGCTGCCTGCAACATCCTCCAGCGTGACCGGTTTGGCGGTGGGTCAGTCATGGTGTGGGGTGGCATTTCTTTGGGGGGCCGCACAGCCCTCCATGTGCTCGCCAGAGGTAGCCTGACTGCCATTAGGTACCGAGATGAGATCCTCAGACCCCTTGTGAGACCATATGCTGGTGCGGTTGGCCCTGGGTTCCTCCTAATGCAAGACAATGCTAGACCTCATGTGGCTGGAGTGTGTCAGCAGTTCCTGCAAGAGGAAGGCATTGATACTATGGACTGGCCCGCCCGTTCCCCAGACCTGAATCCAATTGAGCACATCTGGGACATCATGTCTCGCTCCATCCACCAACGCCACGTTGCACCACAGACTGTCCAGGAGTTGGCAGATGCTTTAGTCCAGGTCTGGGAGGAGATCCCTCAGGAGACCATCCGCCACCTCATCAGGAGCATGCCCAGGCGTTGTAGGGAGGTCATACAGGCATGTGGAGGCCACACACACTACTGAGCCTCATTTTGACTTGTTTTAAGGACATTACATCAAAGTTGGATCAGCCTGTAGTGTGGTTTTCCACTTTAATTTTGAGTGTGACTCCAGATCCAGACCTCCATGGGTTGATAAATTTGATTTCCATTGATAATTTTTGTGTGATTTTGTCAGCACATTCAACTATGTAAAGAAAAAAGTATTTAATAAGAATATTTCATTCATTCAGATCTAGGATGTGTTATTTTAGTGTTCCCTTTATTTTTTTGAGCAGTGTATTATTGTTGAACGATGACTCTTCACTGACTCTCACAGTATCCCAGAAACGTGTATGTTTGTCTGGACTCACTGTGGCCAAAATAATGTTGGTGACCAGATGGAAGCCTTCCACATAACCTCAGCATAACTCAATGGCTACAAAACGTCTTTGACGTCCATTCATTAGAGCTCTCCATAGATACAATCAATAGATCAATCGAAAAGGTTGAAATGTTCTTCTGAGTTAATATAATTAATTTAATTAATTAATTAAATGTAATCATGTTTGAATTCATCAGTTGTATTTTGAATATCTGTATCGAACATCGATGTATGCAGGCTGATTCTATACATGTGTGCCTTGGTCCCACAAAAATGTTACAAACATAAGATGAGTTACCCATGATGTTTTGTTTCATAACATGAACCAGTGTGGGGGGGTTCGCGCCTACTGAGAAGGAGGGAGGGAGAGGGGAGATGGGAGAGACAGGACAGACAATGCTTGTCCATTTTTTTTCTCTAATGTTTTTTGTTTCTTTATATATATTTAGGAAAATAAATTATAATAATAATAAAAAGTTGGTCACAATTGTATTTATATATATTTTTTTTAGGAAAAGCTGAAATATATTGAGTCGATAAGTACTCAACCCTTTTGTTATGGCAAACCTAAATAATTTGGTAACAAATCACATAATAAGTAGCATGGACTCACTCTGTGTGTAGTAATAGTGTTTAACATGATTTTTAAATGACTGCCCTATCTCTGTACCCCACACATACAATTTTCCGGAAGGTTCAGGGAGCTTTTCCAATAGCTCACAAAGAAGGACACCTATTGGTAGATGGGGTAAAAAAAAAAAGCAGACATTGAATATCCCTTTGAGCGTAGTGCAGTTATTAATTACACTTTGGATGGTGTATCAATACACCCAGTCACTACAAAGATACAGGTGTCCTTCCTAACTCAGCAGCCGAGGAGGAATGAAACCGGCAATGGCGATTTTAAAACAGTTACAGAGTTTAATGGCTGTGATAGGATAAAACTGAGGACGGATCAACAACATTGGAGTTACTCCACAATACTCACCTAGTTGACAGAGTGAAAAGAAGGAAGCCTGTACAGAGTACAAATATTACAAAACATGTATCCTGTTTTCAATAACACACTAAAGTAATACTGCAAAAAATCTGACAAAAAAAAAACTTTTTGTCCTGAATACAAAGCATGGTGTTTGGGGCAAACCCGAGACAAAACATCACTGAGTACCACTCATGGTGGTGGCTTCATCATGTTATGGGTATGCTTGTCATCGGCAAGGACTAGCGAGTTTTTTAGAATTATAAAAGAAAAGGAATAGAGTTAAGCACAGGCAAAATCCCAGAGGAAAACCAGGGAGACAAATTCACCTTTCAGCAGGGCAATAACCTAAATCAAGGCCACATACACACTGGAGTAGCTTACCAATTAGACAGTGAATGTTCCTGAGTAGCCTAGTTACGGCTTTGACTAAAATCTGCTTGACTTTAAAATGGCTGTCTAGCGATGATCAACAACCAAGGTAGGTAGGTAGGTAGGTAGGTAGGTAGGTAGGTAGGTAGGTAGGTAGGTAGGTAGGTAGGTAGGGAGGTAGGTAGGTATAGGAAGGAAGGAAGGTAGGTAGGTAGTTAGGTAGGTAGGTAGGTAGTTAGATATTAGTTAGGAAGGTAGGTAGGTAGGTAGTTAGGTAGTTAGGTAGGTAGTTAGGTAGGTAGGTAGGTAGGTAGGTAGGTAGGTAGGTAGGTAGGTAGGTAGGTAGGTAGGTAGGTACAGTGGGTACAGTAGGTAGGTAGGTAGGTAGGTACAGTAGGTACAGTAGGTACAGTAGGTACAGTAGGTAGGTAGGTAGGTAGGTACAGTAGGTAAATAGGTACAGTAGGTACAGTAGGTAAGTAGGTACAGTAGTTACAGTAGGTAAGTAGGTACAGTAGGTAAGTAGGTACAGTAGGTACAGTAGGTAGGTAGGTACAGTAGGTACAGTAGGTACAGTAGGTAGGTAGGTACAGTAGGTACAGTAGGTACAGTAGGTACAGTAGTTACAGTAGGTACAGTAGGTAGGTAGGTAGGTAGGTAGGTAGGTAGGTACAGTAGGTACAGTAGGTACAGTAGGTAGGTAGGTAGGTACAGTAGGTACAGTAGGTACAGTAGGTAGGTACAGTAGGTACAGTAGGTACGGTAGGTACGGTAGGTAGGTAGGTACAGTAGGTACAGTAGGTACAGTAGGTAGGTACAGTAGGTACAGTAGGTACAGTAGGTAGGTAGGTACAGTAGGTACAGTAGGTACAGTAGGTAGGTACAGTAGGTACAGTAGGTACGGTAGGTACGGTAGGTAGGTAGGTAGGTAGGTAGGTACAGTAGGTACAGTAGGTACAGTAGGTAATTAGGTAGGCAGGTACAGTAGGTAGATAGGTACAGTAGGTACAGTAGGTACAGTAGGTAGGCAGGTACAGTAGGTAGATAGGTACAGTAGGTACAGTAGGTAGGCAGGTACAGTAGGTAGATAGGTACAGTAGGTACAGTAGGTACAGTAGGTAGGCAGGTACAGTATGTACAGTAGGTAGGCAGGTACAGTAGGTAGATAGGTACAGTAGGTACAGTAGGTAGGCAGGTACAGTAGGTAGATAGGTACAGTAGGTACAGTAGGTAGGCAGGTACAGTAGGTAGATAGGTACAGTAGGTACAGTAGGTAGGCAGGTACAGTAGGTAGATAGGTACAGTAGGTACAGTAGGTACAGTAGGTACAGTAGGTAGGCAGGTACAGCAGGTACAGTAGGTAGGCAGGTACAGTATGTACAGTAGGTAGGCAGGTACAGTAGGTAGATAGGTACAGTAGGTACAGTAGGTAGGCAGGTACAGTAGGTAGATAGGTACAGTAGGTACAGTAGGTACAGTAGGTACAGTAGGTAGGCAGGTACAGCAGGTACAGTAGGTAGGCAGGTACAGTAGGTACAGTAGGTAAGTAGGTACAGTAGGTACAGTAGGTACAGTAGGTAGGCAGGTACAGCAGGTACAGTAGTTACAGTAGGTACAGTAGGGTACAGTAGGTAGGTACAGCAGGTACAGTAGGTACAGTAGGTACAGTAGGTACAGTAGGTACAGTAGGTAAGTAGGTACAGTAGGTACAGTAGGTACAGTAGGTAGGTAGGTACAGTAGGTACAGTAGGTAGGTAGGTACAGTAGGTAGGTAGGTACAGTAGGTACAGTAGGTACAGTAGGTAGGTAGGTAGGTACAGTAGGTACAGTAGGTACAGTAGGTAGGTAGGTACAGTAGGTACAGTAGGTACAGTAGGTACAGTAGGTAGGTAGGTACAGTAGGTAGGTACAGTAGGTACAGTAGGTACAGTAGGTAAGTAGGTACAGTAGGTAGGTAGGTACAGTAGGTAGGTAGGTACAGTAGGTACAGTAGGTACAGTAGGTAGGTAGGTAGGTACAGTAGGTACAGTAGGTAGGTAGGTAGGTACAGTAGGTACAGTAGGTAGGTAGGTAGGTACAGTAGGTACAGTAGGTACAGTAGGTAGGTAGGTAGGTAGGTAGGTAGGTAGGTAGGTAGGTAGGTAGGTAGGTACAGTAGGTACAGTAGGTAGGTAGGTAGGTAGGTAGGTACAGTAGGTACAGTAGGTAGGTAGGTACAGTAGGTAGGTACAGTAGGTACAGTAGGTACAGTAGGTAGGTACAGTAGGTACAGTAGGTACAGTAGGTAGGTACAGTAGGTACAGTAGGTAAGTAGGTAGGTACAGTAGGTACAGTAGGTAGGTACAGTAGGTAGGTACAGTAGGTAGGTACAGTAGGTACAGTAGGTAAGTAGGTAAGTAGGTACAGTAGGTACAGTAGGTAGGTACAGTAGGTACAGTAGGTAGGTACAGTAGGTACAGTAGGTACAGTAGGTAGGTACAGTAGGTAAGTAGGTACAGTAGGTACAGTAGGTAGGTACAGTAGGTACAGTAGGTACAGTAGGTACAGTAGGTAGGTACAGTAGGTAAGTAGGTACAGTAGGTACAGTAGGTAAGTAGGTACAGTAGGTAGGTACAGTAGGTAAGTAGGTACAGTAGGTACAGTAGGTAAGTAGGTACAGTAGGTACAGTAGGTACAGTAGGTAGGTACAGTAGTTACAGTAGGTAAGTAGGTACAGTAGGTACAGTAGGTACAGTAGTTAGGTACAGTAGGTACAGTAGGTAAGTAGGTACAGTAGGTACAGTAGGTACAGTAGGTACAGTAGGTAGGTACAGTAGTTACAGTAGGTAAGTAGGTACAGTAGGTAGGTACAGTAGTTACAGTAGGTAAGTAGGTACAGTAGGTAGGTACAGTAGTTACAGTAGGTAAGTAGGTACAGTAGGTACAGTAGGTACAGTAGGTAGGTACAGTAGTTACAGTAGGTAAGTAGGTACAGTAGGTAGGTACAGTAGGTACAGTAGGTACAGTAGGTAGGTACAGTAGGTACAGTAGGTACAGTAGGTACAGTAGGTAGGCAGGTACAGTAGGTAGATAGGTACAGTAGGTACAGTAGGTAGGCAGGTACAGTAGGTAAGTAGGTACAGTAGGTACAGTAGGTACAGTAGGTACAGTAGGTAGATAGGTACAGTAGGTACAGTAGGTACAGTAGGTACAGTAGGTACAGTAGGTAGGTACAGTAGGTCCAGTAGGTACAGTAGTTACAGTAGGTACAGTAGGTAGGTAGGTACAGTAGGTAGGTACAGTAGGTACAGTAGGTACAGTAGGTAGGTAGGTACAGTAGGTACAGTAGGTACAGTAGGTAGGTACAGTAGGTAGGTACAGTAGGTACAGTAGGTACAGTAGGTAGGTACAGTAGGTACAGTAGGTACAGTAGGTAGGTAAGTAGGTACAGTAGGTACAGTAGGTACAGTAGGTAGGTAGGTAGGTAGGTAGGTAGGTAGGTAGGTAGGTACAGTAGGTACAGTAGGTACAGTAGGTAGGTAGGTAGGTAGGTAGGTACAGTAGGTACAGTAGGTACAGTAGGTAGGTACAGTAGGTACAGTAGGTACAGTAGGTACAGTAGGTAGGTAGGTAGGTACAGTAGTTACAGTAGGTAGGTACAGTAGGTACAGTAGGTACAGTAGGTAGGTACAGTAGGTACAGTAGGTAAGTAGGTAAGTAGGTACAGTAGGTACAGTAGGTAGGTACAGTAGGTACAGTAGGTAGGTACAGTAGGTACAGTAGGTACAGTAGGTAGGTACAGTAGGTAAGTAGGTACAGTAGGTACAGTAGGTAGGTACAGTAGGTACAGTAGGTACAGTAGGTACAGTAGGTAGGTACAGTAGGTAAGTAGGTACAGTAGGTACAGTAGGTAAGTAGGTACAGTAGGTACAGTAGGTACAGTAGGTACAGTAGGTAAGTAGGTACAGTAGTTACAGTAGGTAAGTAGGTACAGTAGGTAAGTAGGTACAGTAAGTAGGTACAGTAGGTACACTAGGTAAGTAGGTACAGTAGGTACAGTAGGTACAGTAGGTACAGTAGGTAGGTACAGTAGTTACAGTAGGTAAGTAGGTACAGTAGGTAGGTACAGTAGTTACAGTAGGTAAGTAGGTACAGTAGGTACAGTAGGTACAGTAGGTACAGTAGGTAGGTACAGTAGTTACAGTAGGTAAGTAGGTACACTAGGTAGGTACAGTAGGTACAGTAGGTACAGTAGGTACAGTAGGTAGGTACAGTAGTTACAGTAGGTAAGTAGGTACAGTAGGTAGGTACAGTAGTTACAGTAGGTAAGTAGGTACAGTAGGTAGGTACAGTAGGTACAGTAGGTACAGTAGGTACAGTAGGTAGATACAGTAATTACAGTAGTTACAGTAGGTAAGGTAGGTACATTATTTACAGTAGGTACAGTAGGTAAGTAGGTACAGTAGGTAGGTACAGTAGTTACAGTAGGTAAGTAGGTACAGTAGGTACAGTAGGTACAGTAGGTAGGTACAGTAGTTACAGTAGGTAAGTAGGTACAGTAGGTACAGTAGGTACAGTAGGTAGGTACAGTAGGTACAGTAGGTACAGTAGGTACAGTAGGTACAGTAGGTACAGTAGGTAGGTACAGTAGGTAAGTAGGTACAGTAGGTACAGTAGGTACAGTAGGTAGGTACAGTAGTTACAGTAGGGTACAGTAGGTAGGTACAGTTGGTAAGTAGGTACAGTAGGTACAGTAGGTAAGTAGTTACAGTAGGTACAGTAGGTACAGTAGGTAAGTAGGTACAGTAGGTAGGTAGGTACAGTAGGGTACAGTAGTTACAGTAGGTAGGTACAGTAGTTACAGTAGGGTACAGTAGTTACAGTAGGGTACAGTAGTTACAGTAGGGTACAGTAGTTACAGTAGGGTACAGTAGGGTACAGTAGGTACAGTAGGGTACAGTAGGTACAGTAGGGTACAGTAGGGTACAGTAGGGTACAGTAGGGTACAGTAGGTACAGTAGGGTACAGTAGGTACAGTAGTTACAGTAGGGTACAGTAGTTACAGTAGGGTAAAGTAGGTACAGTAGGTACAGTAGGGTACAGTAGTTACAGTAGGTACAGTAGGTACAGTAGGTACAGTAGGTACAGTAGGTAGGTAGGTACAGTAGGTACAGTAGGTAGGTAGGTACAGTAGGTACAGTAGGTACAGTAGGTAGGTAGGTACAGTAGGTACAGTAGGTAGGTAGGTACAGTAGGTACAGTAGGTACAGTAGGTAAGTAGGTACAGTAGGTACAGTAGGTACAGTAGGTACAGTAGGTACAGTAGGTAGGTAGGTACAGTAGGTACAGTAGGTAAGTAGGTACAGTAGGTACAGTAGGGTACAGTAGGTAAGTAGGTACAGTAGTTACAGTAGGTACAGTAGGTACAGTAGGTACAGTAGGTAAGTAGGTACAGTAGGTACAGTAGGTACAGTAGGTACAGTAGGTACAGTAGGTAGGTAGGTACAGTAGGTACAGTAGGTAAGTAGGTACAGTAGTTACAGTAGGTAAGTAGGTACAGTAGGTACAGTAGGTAAGTAGGTACAGTAGGTAGGTAGGTACAGTAGGTACAGTAGGTACAGTAGGTACAGTAGGTAGGTACAGTAGGTACAGTAGGTAGGTAGGTACAGTAGGTAAGTAGGTACAGTAGGTACAGTAGGTACAGTAGGTACAGTAGGTACAGTAGGTAGGTAGGTACAGTAGGTACAGTAGGTACAGTAGGTACAGTAGGGTACAGTAGGTAGGTACAGCAGGTACAGTAGGTACAGTAGGTACAGTAGGTACAGTAGGTACAGTAGGTAAGTAGGTACAGTAGTTACAGTAGGTACAGTAGGGTACAGTAGGTACAGTAGGTAGGTAGGTACAGTAGGTAGGTACAGTAGTTACAGTAGGGTACAGTAGTTACAGTAGGGTAAAGTAGGTACAGTAGGTACAGTAGGGTACAGTAGTTACAGTAGGGTATAGTAGGGTACAGTAGGTACAGTAGGGTACAGTAGGTACAGTAGGTACAGTAGGTAGGTACAGTAGGTACAGTAGTTACAGTAGGTACAGTAGGTACATTAGTTACAGTAGTTACATTAGTTACATTAGTTACAGTAGTTACCGTAGATACAGTAGGTACAGTAGTTACAGTAGTTACAGTAGGTACATTAGTTACCGTAGATACAGTAGTTACAGTAGGTACATTAGTTACAGTAGATACAGTAGTTACAGTAGGTACAGTAGTTACAGTAGTTACAGTAGGTACAGTAGTTACAGTAGGGTACAGTAGGTACAGTAGGTACAGTAGGTAGATACAGTAGTTACAGTAGGTACAGTAGGTACAGTAGGTACAGTAGTAACAGTAGGTACAGTAGGTAGGTACAGTAGGTACAGTAGGTACAGTAGTTACAGTCGGGTACAGTAGGTACAGTAGGTACAGTAGTTACAGTAGGGTACAGTAGGTACAGTAGGGTACAGTAGGTACAGTAGGTACAGTAGGTAGGTACAGTAGTTACAGTAGGTACAGTAGGTACAGTAAGTAGGTAGGTACAGTAGGTACAGTAGGTACAGTAGGTACAGTAGGTAAGTAGGTACAGTAGGTACAGTAGGTACAGTAGGTACAGTAGGGTACAGTAGGTACAGTAGGTAGGTACAGTAGGTACAGTAGGTAAGTAGGTACAGTAGGTACAGTAGGTACAGTAGGTACAGTAGTTACAGTAGGTACAGTAGGTACAGTAGGTAGGTAGGTAGGTAGGTACAGTAGGTACAGTAGGTACAGTAGGTAAGTAGGTACAGTAGGTACAGTAGGTACAGTAGGTACAGTAGGTACAGTAGTTACAGTAGGTACAGTAGGTAGGTAGGTAGGTAGGTACAGTAGGTACAGTAGGTACAGTAGGTACAGTAGGTAGGTACAGTAGTTACAGTAGGTACAGTAGGTACAGTAGGTACAGTAGGTAGGTAGGTACAGTAGGTACAGTAGGTACAGTAGGTACAGTAGGTAGGTAGGTACAGTAGGTACAGTAGGTACAGTAGGTACAGTAGGTAGGTACAGTAGGTACAGTAGGTAAGTAGGTACAGTAGGTCCAGTAGGTACAGTAGGTACAGCAGTTACAGTAGGTACAGTAGGTACAGTAGGTACAGTAGGTAGGCAGGTACAGTAGGTAGATAGGTACAGTAGGTACAGTAGGTAAGTAGGTACAGTAGGTACAGTAGGTACAGTAGGTACAGTAGTTACAGTAGGGTACAGTAGGTACAGTAGGTAGGTACAGTAGGTACAGTAGGTAAGTAGGTACAGTAGGTACAGTAGGTACAGTAGGTACAGTAGGGACAGTAGGTAGGTACAGTAGGTAGGTAGGTAAGTAGGTAGGCTGAGGAGTTGAAGTCAGAACAAGGAACTATTATCATAAATGATTATTAATCCGTCGAGGGACAGGATACTGGGCATTTTAATGGAATCTTATATTTCTCTTAATGATTTTTGCAAACGGTTGTCTGATTATAAGATGATTTAGGCGTTTTATCTTAATAGGAAAGAGAAGCTATTAGCTGGATGTCTCTCTGTCTGTCAGTCAGTCCGTCTTTCTTTAGAGAGCGAGAGCCCCCCCTGAAGCTCCGTAATATTGAAACCATTAACGGGGTTTGATGTACATTACACTGTTACAAGACGGACTGCATGGCTCCATGAATAAATATTCCTTTTATATTGGAGCGCTTTGCCTTGAAGCTCTATAATTGTCCTGATGAGTGGCTGAATGAAGGGACGTCTCTTCATCTCCTCCCAGTAATATCATGACAACTGTAGATCATCCAATTATTGATGTGTATCAAAGGACGTATTACATAACCAGGGGAGATTTTACAATTGATGCATGTTATGTCTATTCATAAACAAGGATAAAACCTTGATCTCAATTAGATGATGGGTCATATCCTAGACATCACCCCTCAGTAGGATGCTGGGTCATATCCTAGACATCACCCCTCAGTGAGATGCTGGGTCATATCCTAGACATCACCCCTCAGTAGGATGCTGGGTCATATCCTAGACATCACCCCTCAGTAGGATGCTGGGTCATATCCTAGACATCACCCCTCAGTAAGATGCTGGGTCATATCCTAGACATCACCCCTCAGTAAGATGCTGGGTCATATCCTAGACATCACCCCTCAGTGAGATGCTGGGTCATATCCTAGACATCACCCCTCAGTAGGATGCTGGGTCATATCCTAGACATCACCCCTCAGTAGGATGCTGGGTCATATCCTAGACATCACCCCTCAGTAAGATGCTGGGTCATATCCTAGACATCACCCCTCAGTAAGATGCTGGGTCATATCCTAGACATCACCCCTCAGTGAGATGCTGGGTCATATCCTAGACATCACCCCTCAGTAAGATGCTGGGTCATATCCTAGACATCACCCCTCAGTGAGATGCTGGGTCATATCCTAGACATCACCCCTCAGTGAGATGCTGGGTCATATCCTAGACATCACCCCTCAGTGAGATGCTGGGTCATATCCTAGACATCACCCCTCAGTAGGATGCTGGGTCATATCCTAGACATCACCCCTCAGTAGGAAGCTGGGTCATATCCTAGACATCACCCCTCAGTAAGATGCTGGGTCATATCCTAGACATCACCCCTCAGTGAGATGCTGGGTCATATCCTAGACATCCCCCCTCTGTAAGATGCTGGGTCATATCCTAGACATCACCCCTCAGTGAGATGCTGGGTCATATCCTAGTCATTACCCCTCAGTGAGATGCTGGGTCATATCCTAGACATCACCCCTCAGTAAGATGCTGGGTCATATCGTAGACATCACCCCTCAGTAAGATGCTGGGTCATATTCTAGACATCACCCCTCAGTAGGATGCTGGGTCATATCCTAGACATCACCCCTCAGTAAGATGCTGGGTCATATCCTAGACATCACCCTTCAGTGAGATGCTGGGTTATATCCTAGAGATCACCCCTCAGTGAGATGCTGGGTCATATCCTAGACATCACCCCTCAGTAGGATGCTGGGTCATATCCTAGACATCACCCCTCAGTAGGATGTGAATGAAAAGGCCTCTCCCCTCAGAAGAAGTGAATGAAAAGGCCTCTCCCCTCAGAAGAAGTGAATGAAAAGGCATCTCCCCTCAGAAGAAGTGAATGAAAAGGCCTCTCCCCTCAGAAGAAGTGAATGAAAAGGCATCTCCCCCCAGAAGAAGTGAATGAAAAGGCATCTCCCATCAGAAGAAGTGAATGAAAAGGCCTCTCCCCTCAGAAGAAGTGAATGAAAAGGCATCTCCCCTCAGAAGAAGTGAATGAAAAGGCCTCTCCCCTCAGAAGAAGTGAATGAAAAGGCCTCTCCCCTCAGAAGAAGTGAATGAAAAGGCATCTCCCATCAGAAGAAGTGAATGAAAAGGCATCTCCCCTCAGAAGAAGTGAATGAAAAGGCATCTCCCCTCAGAAGAAGTGAATGAAAAGGCATCTCCCCTCAGAAGAAGTGAATGAAAAGGCATCTCCCCTCAGAAGAAGTGAATGAAAAGGCATCTCCCCTCAGAAGAAGTGAATGAAAAGGCATCTCCCCTCAGAAGAAGTGAATGAAAAGGCATCTCCCCTCAGAAGAAGTGAATGAAAAGGCCTCTCCCATCAGAAGAAGTGAATGAAAAGGCATCTCCCCTCAGAAGAAGTGAATGAAAAGGCATCTCCCCTCAGAAGAAGTGAATGAAAAGGCATCTCCCCTCAGAAGAAGTGAATGAAAAGGCCTCTCCCCTCAGAAGAAGTGAATGAAAAGGCCTCTCCCCTCAGAAGTGAATGAAAAGGCATCTCCCATCAGAAGAAGTGAATGAAAAGGCATCTCCCATCAGAAGAAGTGAATGAAAAGGCATCTCCCCTCAGAAGAAGTGAATGAAAAGGCATTTCCCCTCAGAAGAAGGAATGAAAAGGCCTCTCCCCTCAGAAGAAGTGAATGAAAAGGCATCTCCCCTCAGAAGAAGTGAATGAAAAGGCATTTCCCCTCAGAAGAAGGAATGAAAAGGCCTCTCCCCTCAGAAGAAGTGAATGAAAAGGCATCTCCCCTCAGAAGAAGTGAATGAAAAGGCATCTCCCCTCAGAAGAAGTGAATGAAAAGGCATCTCCCATCAGAAGAAGTGAATGAAAAGGCATTTCACCTCAGAAGGAATGAAAAGGCCTCTCCCCTCAGAAGAAGTGAATGAAAAGGCCTCTCCCCTCAGAAGAAGTGAATGAAAAGGCATCTCCCCTCAGAGGAAGTGAATGAAAAGGCATCTCCCCTCAGAAGAAGTGAATGAAAAGGCCTCTCCCCTCAGAAGGTGAATGAAAAGGCATCTCCCATCAGAAGAAGTGAATGAAAAGGCCTCTCCCCTCAGAAGAAGTGAATGAAAAGGCATCTCCCCTCAGAAGAAGTGAATGAAAAGGCCTCTCCCCTCAGAAGAAGTGAATGAAAAGGCATCTCCCATCAGAAGAAGTGAATGAAAAGGCCTCTCCCCTCAGAAGAAGTGAATGAAAAGGCATCTCCCCTCAGAAGAAGTGAATGAAAAGGCCTCTCCCATCAGAAGAAGTGAATGAAAAGGCATCTCCCCTCAGAAGAAGTGAATGAAAAGGCATCTCCCCTCAGAAGAAGTGAATGAAAAGGCATCTCCCCTCAGAAGAAGTGAATGAAAAGGCCTCTCCCCTCAGAAGAAGTGAATGAAAAGGCCTCTCCCCTCAGAAGTGAATGAAAAGGCATCTCCCATCAGAAGAAGTGAATGAAAAGGCATCTCCCCCCAGAAGAAGTGAATGAAAAGGCATCTCCCATCAGAAGAAGTGAATGAAAAGGCATTTCCCCTCAGAAGAAGGAATGAAAAGGCCTCTCCCCTCAGAAGAAGTGAATGAAAAGGCATCTCCCCTCAGAAGAAGTGAATGAAAAGGCATTTCCCCTCAGAAGAAGGAATGAAAAGGCATCTCCCCTCAGAAGAAGTGAATGAAAAGGCATCTCCCCTCAGAAGAAGTGAATGAAAAGGCATCTCCCCTCAGAAGAAGTGAATGAAAAGGCATCTCCCATCAGAAGAAGTGAATGAAAAGGCATTTCACCTCAGAAGGAATGAAAAGGCCTCTCCCCTCAGAAGAAGTGAATGAAAAGGCCTCTCCCCTCAGAAGAAGTGAATGAAAAGGCATCTCCCCTCAGAAGAAGTGAATGAAAAGGCATCTCCCCTCAGAAGAAGTGAATGAAAAGGCCTCTCCCCTCAGAAGAAGTGAATGAAAAGGCATCTCCCATCAGAAGAAGTGAATGAAAAGGCCTCTCCCCTCAGAAGAAGTGAATGAAAAGGCATCTCCCCTCAGAAGAAGTGAATGAAAAGGCCTCTCCCCTCAGAAGAAGTGAATGAAAAGGCATCTCCCATCAGAAGAAGTGAATGAAAAGGCCTCTCCCCTCAGAAGAAGTGAATGAAAAGGCATCTCCCCTCAGAAGAAGTGAATGAAAAGGCATCTCCCCTCAGAAGAAGTGAATGAAAAGGCCTCTCCCCTCAGAAGAAGTGCGTAGAGTGCGTTCTAAATGGTACACTACTCCATATGTAATGCACTATGTTTTCCAAATGGCCCGAGGTGCTCTGATCAAAAAAACTAGTGACATTCAAAGAGCGATAGTGTGCCATTACAGGACACATATCCTCTTAGACAAAGTGCAGAAGTGCATCACTGTACCCTTGACTAGGGGATACGACCAACGTCCTGGAGGCTGTCTCAGACTAAAGGTGCCGTAGTCTCCAGCCTCTAGCTCAGGCGGGAAGCTGATGATTGCCCTCAGTGAACAGTTCTATAGCTGAATCAGTCCTGAACAGCAAATCAAATGGCTTCCTAGACTATTTGCACCCCTTCCTCTATCACGCTGCTGCCACTCTGTGGTTATTATCTCTGCATAGTCACTTTAACTCTACCGACAAGTACATATTACCTCAATTACCACGACTAACCGGTGCCCCCCTGTATATAGCCTCCACATTGACTCTGTACCGGTACCCCCTGTATATAGCCTCCACATTGACTCTGTACCGGTACCCCCTGTATATATCCTCCACATTGACTCTGTACCAGTACCCCCTGTATATAGCCTCCACATTGACTCTGTACCGGTACCCCCTGTATATAGCCTCCACATTGACTCTGTACCAGTACCCCCTGTATATAGCCTCCACATTGACTCTGTACCGGTGCCCCCCTGTATATAGCCTCCACATTGACTCTGTACCGGTACCCCCTGTATATAGCCTCCACATTGACTCTGTACCGGTACCCCCTGTATATATCCTCCACATTGACTCTGTACCAGTACCCCCTGTATATAGCCTCCACATTGACTCTGTACCGGTACCCCCTGTATATAGCCTCCACATTGACTCTGTACCAGTACCCCCTGTATATAGCCTCCACATTGACTCTGTACCGGTACCCCCTGTATATAGCCTCCACATTGACTCTGTACCGGTACCCCCTGTATATAGCCTCCACATTGACTCTGTACCGGTACCCCCTGTACATATCCTCGCTATTGTTATTTTACTGCTGCTCTTTAAATATTAGTTATTTATCTATTTTTTACATAACACTTATTTTTCTTAAAACTTAATTGTTGGTTAAGGGCTTGTAAGTAATCATTTCACTGTATTTGGCACGTGACAAACAAAATTTGATTGGATTTGAACCACGTCCCAAAATGACACTATTTCAATGAACTATTTTTCTACCCATAAGGCTCTGGTCAAAAGTAGTACACTACGTAGGGAATAGGGTGCCATTGGGAACACAACCCTAGAGCATGTCTGGCACTAACCTCCCCGTCTGCTATTAGAGAAGACACGGTCACCCATTGAACCTATACAGCACAGTGAAGAATACAGAAACACCTGATAATGACGACTCCGCTATTCATGCATAGAATCTGACTGTCTGAGAGGCTCTGGGTTCTGCGTTCACTGTGTCTATAGGGGACAGTTCTAGAACACTAATGTTGAGCTGTGAACAAAGGCCTGTACTTCCAATTCATGTGATAATAATCACAACAGCAAATCAATGAAGAGCTTTAGAAATATCAATAATTGATTGATACATCTGAAAACTCATAAATAGAGTGGAGACTTGACTGTGGAGAAAGAGACTCTTTACATATGTAAAACGAGGGATCTAATTGTTTACCTTGTGTGTTTGTTACCTGTTATCACTCCCTGTGCTGCAGTTCAACCCTGTTGGGAGAGTCAACATTTTGTGACAGGGTTTAAGACTGCCCCGACACACATCTATGTGTCTCTTTAGTCAAGTCTATTAAAAACTGTCCAATATTTACAAACCTACTTTTCCCCCCCCCTGTCTTTTAGCTCCCTCGTTTTTAAAACAACGTAAACAGATTAAACTCAGAAGAGAGATAAAGAAATATAACTGATAAAATACAACTGAAATAAAAAAAGAAGTGTTGAGTGTTCAAGAAAAGAAAAAGTAAATAATATATAAATATATATATATACGCAGATCTTACAATGATTCATAGATGATTTCATCAGACATCAGGGTTTTGTCCTCTGACAACAACCCTGTGATTCCATAAACTTAAAGAAGGAACCCTGTTTTCAGTACAACATAAATACAACAGTATGGTTCAACCACAGGATGAAAAGCAAACAGTCCCTCTGAATATTGAACATAAGGCCTATGTGCTCCACAACCTTCAGATGAGCATCAGTGACACGGAGAAGAAGAACGGCTTCTAGTTGCCAACAACATGTACATACTGTAGTCTATGTCCTTAATGCATTTTATTATCCTGTTTCATAACAAACACAGAAAGAAAGAAAGATGGAGAGATAGAGAGAGTGTACGTGCGCCAGAGAGAGAGAAAGAAAGTAAGACAGAGAGAACAAGAGAAAGAGAGAGAGAGAGAGAGAACAAGAGAAAGAGAGAGAGAGAGAGAACAAAAGAGAGAGAGAGAACAAGAGAAATAGAGACAGAGAGAAAGAAAGAGAGAGAGAACAAGAGAAAGAGAGACAGAGAGAAAGAAAGAGAGAGAACAAGAGAAAGAGAGACAGAGAGAAAGAAAGAGAGAGAGAACAAGAGAAAGAGAGACAGAGAGAAAGAAAGAGAGAGAGAACAAGAGAAAGAGACAGAGAGAAAAAGAAAGAGAGAGAACAAGAGAAAGAGAGACAGAGAGAAAGAAAGAAAGAGAGAGAGAGAGAGAACAAGAGAAAGAGAGAGAGTAAGAATAAGAGAACGAGAGAACGAGAGACAGAGAGAACGGTAGACAGACAGACAGATAAGTACTTCGGGGGAGTGGAAGGGACATAGCCTATACTCTGAACAGAACTGAGCATGTGCAGAAACAGAAAATATGCAGACTTTAATCTCTATCTATAATGCATGGTAAATTATATATTTTTATTTAACTAGGCAAGTCAAATTCTTATTTACAATGACGGCCTACCAAAAGGCTTCCTGCTGGGACGGGGGCTGGGATAAAAAATAATAATAATAAAATATATATATATATATATATATATATATATATATATATATATATATATATATATATATATATACATAGGACAAAACACACATCACGACAAGAGAGTTAACACAACACTACACAAAGAGAGACCTAAGACAACAACATAGCATGGTAGCAACACATGACAACACAGCATGGCAGCAACACAACATGATAACAACATGGTAGCAACACAATATGGCAGCAGCACAACATGATAACAACATGGTAGCAACACAATATGGCAGCAGCACAACATGATAACAACATGGTAGCAACACAATATGGCAGCAGCACAACATGATAACAACATGGTAGCAACACAATATGGCAGCAGCACAACATGATAACAACATGGTAGCAACACAATATGGCAGCAACACAACATGATAACAACATGGTAGCAACACAATATGGCAGCAGCACAACATGATAACAACATGGTAGCAACACAATATGGCAGCAGCACAACATGATAACAACATGGTAGCAACACAATATGGCAGCAGCACAACATGGTAGCAACACAATATGGCAGCAGCACAACATGATAACAACATGGTAGCAACACAATATGGCAGCAACACAACATGATAACAACATGGTAGCAACACAATATGGCAGCAACACAACATGATAACAACATGGTAGCAACACAATATGGCAGCAGCACAACATGATAACAACATGGTAGCAACACAATATGATAACAACATGGTAGCAACACAATATGGCAGCAACACAACATGATAACAACATGGTAGCAACACAATATGGCAGCAACACAACATGATAACAACATGGTAGCAACACAATATGGCAGCAGCACAACATGATAACAACATGGTAGCAACACAATATGATAACAACATGGTAGCAACACAATATGGCAGCAGCACAACATGATAACAACATGGTAGCAACACAATATGGCAGCAACACAACATGATAACAACATGGTAGCAACACAATATGGCAGCAGCACAACATGATAACAACATGGTAGCAACACAATATGGCAGCAGCACAACATGGCAGCAGCACAACATGGTAGCAACACAATATGGCAGCAGCACAGGTTACAAACATAGACTGGGTTGTATCCCAAATGGCCCCCTGTTTCCTTTATAGTGCATTACTTTCGACCATGACCCATAGTACACTATGTAAGGATTAGAGTACCATTTGTGACGCAGCCCAGAGGATCCATCCCTCTAAGAGGAGAGGTAGAGGATACATCCCTCTAAGAGGAGAGGTAGAGGATCCATTCCTCTAAGATGAGAAGTAGAGGATCCATCCCTCTAAGAGGAGAGGTAGAGGATCCATCCCTCTAAGAGGAGAGGTAGAGGATCCATCCCTCTAAGAGGAGAGGTAGAGGATCCATCCCTCTAAGAGGAGAGGTAGAGGATCCATCCCTCTAAGAGGAGAGGTAGAGGATCCATCCCTCTAAGAGGAGAGGTAGAGGTTCCATCCCTCTAAGAGGATCCATCCCTCTAAGAGGAGAGGTAGAGGATCCATCCCTCTAAGAGGAGAGGTAGAGGATCCATCCCTCTAAGAGGAGAGGTAGAGGATCCATCCCTCTAAGAGGAGAGGTAGAGGATCCATCCCTCTAAGATGAGAATGTTACGCACGCCTCTGAGAAGAGGGAACGCAACTCCCTGCTACAACTCAACTCTCTGAAGTGCAAGAGGTATGGACTGTAGGTGCGAGCAAGGATGACACAAAAGCAGAATTTACCGTTACTAGGATTTATTTTCATACACGGTAATATGGGGAAAAGGGGCTGGACGGAACCAAAGCAAAGAAAGTAAATATCAAAGTTCCCCCTCTCCTATCTAACCTGCCTACCCACTTAACTTACCTAACTTAGCACCACCTGGTGCCCTAACCAAAATACAGGGGGTGGTCCGCCCAGGTCTTACCTAGTGTGCCTAGACAGTAAATATACTACGGGTATATGTATGCCCGCGGGCCTCTTGCCTAAGCACTCCCAAAGTGCCTTCTCCTTCCCCCCTGGGAACAAATGAAACAGAGTAATTATTAACGATTTCACAAACACTCACAAACACAGGACATAGCAAAACTGCTACCAACAACAACAGTACATACCACACTTTCTGATACACTACCAACACTATATCACAATCTAATTTTTCTCTCTCTCAATCTCCAAATCTCTACTCCTTATCTCATCTCTCTCCTCTCTCTCCAATCTCCTCTCTACTGAACAGAACACTGGTTTTTATATCTTCAGGTGGCAATGTTAATTAGTCAGCTGCTTCTTGACGAGGGGGCGGGGTCAGCTCCAATAACCAATTAGCCTGGGGTCGACCAATCAGCTGGTTGGGGAGTATTTCAGGAAGCCATCTCCTGAAACACACACACTCAAATACAAAACAGAACACAGAAACTGGGGAACGTAACAGAGAGGTAGAGGATCCATCCCTCTAAGAGGAGAGGTAGAGGATCCATCCCTCTAAGAGGAGAGGTAGAGGATCCATCCCTCTAAGAGGAGAGGTAGAGGATCCATCCCTCTAAGAGGAGAGGTAGAGGCTCCATCCCTCTAAGAGGAGAGGTAGAGGATCCATCCCTCTAAGAGGAGAGGTAGAGGATCCATCCCTCTAAGAGGAGAGGTAGAGGACCCATCCCTCTAAGAGGAGAGGTAGAGGATCCATCCCTCTAAGAGGAGAGGTAGAGGATCCATCCCTCTAAGAGGAGAGGTAGAGGCTCCATCCCTCTAAGAGGAGAGGTAGAGGATCCATCCCTCTAAGAGGAGAGGTAGAGGACCCATCCCTCTAAGAGGAGAGGTAGAGGCCCCATCCCTCTAAGAAGAGAGGTAGAGGCCCCATCCCTCTAAGAGGAGAGGTAGAGGATCCATCCTTCTAAGAGGAGAAGTAGAGGATCCATCCCTCTAAGAGGAGAGGTAGAGGATCTACCCCTATAAGAGGAGAAGTAGAGGACCCATCCCTAAAAGAGGAGAGGTAAAGGATCCATCCCTCTAAGAGGAGAGGTAGAGGATCCATCCCTCTAAGATGAGAAGAAGAGGATCCATCCCTCTAAAAGGAGAGGTAGAGGGTCCATCCTTCTAAGATGAGAAGTAGAGGCTCAATCCCTCTAAGAGGTTCCATCCCTCTAAGAGGAGAGGTAGAGGATCCATCCCTCTAAGATGAGAAGTAGAGGATCCATCCCTCTAGGAGGAGAAGCAGAGGATCCATCCCTCTAAGATGAGAAGTAGAGGATCCATCCCTCTAGGAGGAGAAGCAGAGGATCCATCCCTCTAGGAGGAGAGGTAGAGGAACCATCCCTTTAGGAGGAGAAGCAGAGGATCCATCCCTCTAAGAGGAGAGGTAGAGGATCCATCCTTCTAAGAGGAGAAGTAGAGGGTCCATCCCTCTAAGAGGAGAGGTAGAGGATCTACCCCTATAAGAGGAGAAGTAGAGGACCCATCCCTAAAAGAGGAGAGGTAAAGGATCCATCCCTCTAAGAGGAGAGGTAGAGGATCCATCCCTCTAAGATGAGAAGAAGAGGATCCATCCCTCTAAAAGGAGAGGTAGAGGGTCCATCCTTCTAAGATGAGAAGTAGAGGATCCATCCCTCTAAGAGGTTCCATCCCTCTAAGAGGAGAGGTAGAGGATCCATCCCTCTAAGATGAGAAGTAGAGGATCCATCCCTCTAGGAGGAGAAGCAGAGGATCCATCCCTCTAAGATGAGAAGTTGAGGATCCATCCCTCTAAGAGGAGAGGTAGAGGATCCATCCATCTAAGAGGAGAGATAGAGGATCCATACCTCTAAGAGGCGAGGAAGAGGATCCATCCCTCTAAGAGGTGAGGAAGAGGATCCATCCCTCTAAGAGGAGAGGTAGAGGTTCCATCCCTGAGTTAATGATGACAGTATTCCACTATCCACCCCTGAGTTAATGATGACAGGGCACCACTATCCACCCCTGAGTTAATGATGACAGTATCCCTCTATCCACCCCTGAGTTAATGATGACAGTATCCCTCTATCCACCCCTGAGTTAATGATGACAGTATCCCTCTATCCACCCCTGAGTTAATGATGACAGTATCCCTCTATCCACCCCTGAGTTAATGATGACAGGACACCACTATCCACCCCTGAGTTAATGATGACAGTATCCCTCTATCCACCCCTGAGTTAATGATGACAGTATCCTCTATCCACCCCTGAGTTAATGATGACAGTATCCCTCTATCCACCCCTGAGTTAATGATGACAGTATCCCTCTATCCACCCCTGAGTTAATGATGACAGTATCCCACTATCCACCCCTGAGTTAATGATGACAGTATCCCTCTATCCACCCCTGAGTTAATGATGACAGTATCCCTCTATCCACCCCTGAGTTAATGATGACAGTATCCCACTATCCACCCCTGAGTTAATGATGACAGTATCCCACTATCCATCCCTGAGTTAATGATGACAGTATCCCTCTATTCACCCCTGAGTTAATGATGACAGTATCCCTCTATCCACCCCTGAGTTAATGATGACAGTATCCCTCTATCCACCCCTGAGTTAATGATGACAGTATCCCTCTATCCACCCCTGAGTTAATGATGACAGTATCCCACTATCCACCCCTGAGTTAATGATGACAGTATCCCACTATCCACCCCTGAGTTAATGATGACAGTATCCCTCTATCCACCCCTGAGTTAATGATGACAGTATCCCTCTATCCACCCCTGAGTTAATGATGACAGTATCCTACTATCCACCCCTGAGTTAATGATGACAGTATCCCTCTATCCACCCCTGAGTTAATGATGACAGTATCCCTCTATCCACCCCTGAGTTAATGATGACAGTATCCCTCTATCCACCCCTGAGTTAATGATGACAGTATCCCTCTATCCACCCCTGAGTTAATGATGACAGTATCCCTCTATCCACCCATGAGTTAATGATGACAGTATCCTACTATCCATCCCTGAGTTAATGATGACAGTATCCCACTATCCATCCCTGAGTTAATGATGACAGTATCCCTCTATCCACCCCTGAGTTAATGATGACAGTATCCCACTATCCACCCCTGAGTTAATGATGACAGTATCCCTCTATCCACCCCTGAGTTAATGATGACAGTATCCCTCTATCCACCCCTGAGTTAATGATGACAGTATCCCTCTATCCACCCCTGAGTTAATGATGACAGGACACCACTATCCACCCCTGAGTTAATGATGACAGTATCCCTCTATCCACCCCTGAGTTAATGATGACAGGACACCACTATCCACCCCTGAGTTAATGATGACAGTATCCCTCTATCCACCCCTGAGTTAATGATGACAGTATCCCTCTATCCACCCCTGAGTTAATGATGACAGTATCCCTCTATCCACCCCTGAGTTAATGATGACAGTATCCCTCTATCCACCCCTGAGTTAATGATGACAGTATCCCTCTATCCACCCCTGAGTTAATGATGACAGTATCCCACTATCCACCCCTGAGTTAATGATGACAGTATCCCACTATCCACCCCTGAGTTAATGATGACAGTATCCCTCTATCCACCCCTGAGTTAATGATGACAGTATCCCACTACCCACCCCTGAGTTAATAATGACAGTATCCCTCTATCCACCCCTGAGTTAATGATGACAGTATCCCTCTATCCACCCCTGAGTTAATGATGACAGTATCCCTCTATCCACCCCTGAGTTAATGATGACAGTATCCCTCTATCCACCCCTGAGTTAATGATGACAGTATCCCTCTATCCACCCCTGAGTTAATGATGACAGTATCCCTCTATCCACCCCTGAGTTAATGATGACAGTATCCCACTATCCACCCCTGAGTTAATAATGATAGGATCCCACAACAAATTCTTATTTACAATGACGTGCTACCCCGGCTAAACCCGGACGACGCTGGGCCCAATCACAGCCGGATGTGATGCAGCCTGGATTCGAACCAGGAACTACAGTGATGCTTCTTGCACTGAGATGCAGTGCCTTAGGAAGCTGCGCCACTCAAGAACACAAGAGCGGAGGAATGGAGGGATGAAGGAATGGAGGGATGGAGGAATGGAGGAACGGAGGAATGGAGGGATGGAGGAATGGAGGAACGGAGGAATGGAGGAATGGAGGGATGAAGGAATGGAGGAACGGAGGAATGGAGGAATGGAGGGATAGAGGAATGGAGGAATGGAGGAATGGAGGAATGGAGGAATGGAGGGATGGAGGAATGGAGGAATGGAGGGATGGAGGAATGGAGGAATGGAGGGATGGAGGAATGGAGGAACGGAGGGATGGAGGAATGGAGGGATAGAGGAACGGAGGAATGGAGGGATAGAGGAATGGAGGAACGGAGGAATGGAGGGATAGAGGAACATAGGGATGGAGGAATGGAGGGATAGAGGAACGGAGGAATGGAGGAATGGAGGAATGGAGGGATGGAGGAATGGAGGGATGGAGGAATGGAGGAATGGAGGGATGGAGGAATGGAGGGATGGAGGAATGGAGGAACGGAGGGATGGAGGAATGGAGGGATGGAGGAATGGAGGGATGGAGGGATGGAGGAATGGAGGGATGGAGGAATGGAGGAATGGAGGAATGGAGGAATGGAGGGATGGAGGAATGGAGGGATGGAGGGATGGAGGGATGAAGGAATGGAGGGATGAAGGAATGGAGGAATGGAGGAATGGAGGAATGGAGGAATGGAGGAATGGAGGGATGGAGGAATGGAGGAATGGAGGAATGGAGGGATAGAGGAATGGAGGGATGGAGGAATGGAGGGATGAAGGAATGGAGGAATGGAGGAATGGAGGAATGGAGGGATGGAGGAATGGAGGGATGGAGGAATGGAGGAATGGAGGGATGGAGGAATGGAGGGATGGAGGATGGAGGAATGGAGGGATGGAGGAATGGAGGGATGGAGGGATGAAGGAATGGAGGAACGGAGGGATGGAGGGACGGAGGGATGGAGGAACGGAGGAACGGAGGGATGGAGGAACGGAGGAACGGAGGGATGGAGGAACGGGGGGATGGAGGGATGGAGGAACGGAGGGATGGAGGAACGGAGGGATGGAGGAACGGAGGGATAGAGGGATGGAGGGATGGAGGAACGGAGGGATGGAGGGATGGAGGAACGGAGGGATGGAGGGATGGAGGAACGGAGGGATGGAGGGATGGAGGAACGGAGGGATGGAGGGATGGAGGAACGGAGGAACGGAGGAACGGAGGAACGGAGGAACGGAGGGATGGAGGAATGGAGGGATGGAGGGATGGAGGAACGGAGGGATGGAGGGATGGAGGAACATAGGGATGGAGGAACGGAGGAATGGAGGGATAGAGGAACATAGGGATGGAGGAATGGAGGGATAGAGGAACATAGGGATGGAGGAATGGAGGGATAGAGGAACGGAGGAATGGAGGGATAGAGGAACATAGGGATGGAGGAATGGAGGGATGGAGGAACGGAGGAATGGAGGGATGGAGGAACGGAGGAACGGAGGGATGGAGGAACGGAGGGACGGAGGGACGGAGGGACGGAGGGTTGGAGGGATAGAGAGATGGAGGGATTCCGCCTCCTGTGATCTACAGCAGAAATAGATGAAATGGAACCAATGTGTCCTATAGTCAGGGGCTAACAACATGCCCTCCTCAAAGGAAAGGCAATGAGAGAGAGAAGCGGAAGATAGGTTTGACTGATACTTCACTAAGGGGTTTCAGAATAGTGAATACTTATCAGTAGTAATTTTAACTACAGAGTCTCGCCATCATTAACGTGTGACGTTAAGCAGTAGAATGAAGATCTATCATTTTTCTCTCAATGCCCATTTGAGTCAATATCAACGCTTTACTGAAGCTCTTCAGGTGGACAAACATCAATTAGGAACCAGATTGATGGTCATCCAGCAGAACAGCCACATCCCAGGGGAAACACATCCCTGATGAACAACACCATCTCTATGGCATGAACAGGGTGCTCCCACGGTTACCATGACAGGTTAAGGACTGACCGCTTCCTTATTTAAACGATTTAAACAATGTCTGTTGTTGCTCCACAGCTCTGCCAGGTCCTGACCCCCTAATGCAGTGGTTTGAGCCAATCACTAATGAATCAACTGAAGGATCATGGCTGTGTTCACCATTTTGACTATTCTATATGAAAGAATACCTACAGTGTATCTATTCTATATAGAAGATCACCACTCTACCTACAGTGTATCTATTCTATATGAAAGATCACCACTCTACCTACGGTGTATCTATTCTATATGAAAGATCACCACTCTACCTACAGTGTATCTATTCTATATAGAAGATCACCACTCTACCTACAGTGTATCTATTCTATATAGAAGATCACCACTCTACCTACGGTGTATCTATTCTATATGGAAGATCACCACTCTACCTACAGTGTATCTATTCTATATAGAAGATCACCACTCTACCTACAGTGTATCTATTCTATATGAAAGATCACCACTCTACCTACAGTGTATCTATTCTATATGACAGATCACCACTCTACCTACGGTGTATCTATTCTATATGGAAGATCACCACTCTACCTACAGTGTATCTATTCTATATGAAAGATCACCACTCTACCTACAGTGTATCTATTATATATGAAAGATCACCACTCTACCTACAGTGTCTCTAGTCTATATGAAAGACCATCAATCTACCTACAGTGTATCTAGTCTATATGGAAGATCACCACTCTACCTACAGTGTATCTATTCTATATAGAAGATCACCACTCTACCTACAGTGTATCTATTCTATATGAAAGATCACCCCTCTACCTACGGTGTATCTATTCTATATGAAAGATCACCACTCTACCTACAGTGTATCTAATCTATATGAAAGATCACCACTCTACCTACAGTGTATCTATTCTATATGAAAGATCACCACTCTACCTACAGTGTATCTATTCTATATGAAAGATCACCACTCTACCTACAGTGTATCTATTCTATATGAAAGATCACCACTCTACCTACAGTGTATCTATTCTATATGAAAGATCACCACTCTACCTACAGTGTATCTATTCTATATGAAAGATCACCACTCTACCTACAGTGTATCTATTCTATATGAAAGATCACCCCTCTACCTACGGTGTATCTATTCTATATGAAAGATCACCCCTCTACCTACAGTGTATCTATTCTATATGAAAGATCACCACTCTACCTACGGTGTATCTATTCTATATGAAAGATCACCACTCTACCTACAGTGTATCTATTCTATATGAAAGATCACCACTCTACCTACAGTGTATCTATTCTATATGAAAGATCACCACTCTACCTACAGTGTATCTATTCTACATGAAAGACCATCAATCTACCTACAGTGTATCTATTCTATATGGAAGACCATCAATCTACCTACAGTGTATCTATTCTATATAGAAGATCACCACTCTACCTACAGTGTATCTATTCTATTTGAAAGACCATCAATCTACCTACAGTGTATCTATTCTATTTGAAAGACCATCAATCTACCTACAGTGTATCTATTCTATATAGAAGATCACCACTCTACCTACAGTGTATCTATTCTATTTGAAAGACCATCAATCTACCTACAGTGTATCTATGCTGAAAATTACACAGTGCATTCGGAAAGTATTAAGACCCCTTGACTTTGTCCACATTTTCTTACGTTACAGAATTGTTCTAAAATACATGACATAGTTGTTTTTTTATCATTACATATACATTTACATTTTAGTCATTTAGCAGACGCTCTTATCCAGAGCGACTTACAGTAGAGTGCATACATTTTATTACATTTTACATACTGAGACAAGGATATCCCTACCGGCCAAACCCTCCCTAACCCGGACGACGCTATGCCAATTGTGCGTCGCCCCACGGACCTCCCGGTTGCGGCCGGCTGCGACAGAGCCTGGGCGCGAACCCAGCCCAGCCTGGGCGCGAACCCAGAGACTCTGGTGGCGCAGCTAGCACTGCGATGCAGTGCCCTAGACCACTGCGCCACCCGGGAGCCCGGGAGTACTGCCTGACCATCATTCATCAATCTACACACAATACCCCATAATGACAAAGCAAAAACAGGCTTCTAGAAATGTTTAGCAAATGTACAAAAATTCTAAACTGAAATATTACATTTACACACTGTATATATTAAAACCCTTTACTCAGTACTTTGTTGAAGCACCTTTGGCAGCGATTACAGCCTTGAGTTTTCTTGGGTATGACGCTAAAAGCTTCGCACACGTGTATTTGGAGAGTATCTCCCATTCTTCTCTGCAGATCCTCTCAAGCTCTGTCAGGTTGGATGGGGAGTGTTGCTGCAGAGCTATTTTCAGGTCTCTCCAGAGATGTTCGATCGGGTCCGTCCTCTGGCTGGGCCACTCAAGGACATTCAGAGACTTGTCCTGAAGCCACTCCTGCTTTGTTTTGGCTGTGTGCTTAGGGTCGTTGTTCTGTTGGAAGGTGAACCTTCGCCCCAGTATGAGGTCCTGAGTGCTCTGGAGCAGGTTTTCATCAAGGATCTCTCTGTACTACCATCCGTTCATCTTTCCCTCGATCCTGACTAGTCTCCCAGTCCCTGCCGCTGAAAAACATCCCCACAGTATGATGCTGCCACCACCATGCTTCACTGTAGGGATGGTACCAGGTTTCCTCCAGATGTGACGCTTGGCATTCAGGCCAAATAGTTTAATATTGGTTTCATCAGAGTCTTTAGATGCCTATTGGCAAACTCCAAGCAGGCTGTCATGTGCCTTATACTGAGGAGTGGCTTCCGTCTGGCCACTCTGCCTTAAAGGCCTGATTGGTGGACTGCTACAGAGATGGTTGACCTTCTGGAAGGTTCTCCCATCTCTATAGAGGAACTCTGTAGCTCTGTCAGAGTGACCATCGGGTTCTTGGTCACCTCCATGACCAAGGCCGTTCTCCCCCAATTGCTCAGTTTGGCCGGGCGGCCAGCTCTAGGAAGTTTGGTGGCTCCAAACTTCTTCCATTTAAGAATGATGGAGGCCACTAGGTTTTTGGGTACCTTCAATGATGCAGAAATGTGTTGGTACCCTTCCCCAGATCTGTGCCTCGACACAATCCTGTCTCGGAGCTCTACGGACAATTCCTTCGACCTCATAGCTTGCTTTGACATGCACTGGCAACTGTGGGACCTTATATAGACAGGTGTGTGCCTTTCCAAATCATGTCCAATCAATTGAATTTACCACAAGTGGACTCCAATGAAGTTGTAGAAACAACTCAAGGATGATCAATGGAAACAGGATGCACCTGAGCTCAATTTAGAGTGTCATAGCAAAGGGTCGGAATAGCTACAGGATGTCAATAAGTTATTTCAGTTTTTTATTTGTAATACATTCGCAAAAATGTCTAAAAAACAGTTTTTTTGCTTTTTCATTATGGGGTATTGTGATGTCATTATGGGGTATTGTGATGTCATTATGGGGTATTGTGATGTCGTTATGGGGTATTGTGTGTCGATTGATGAGGATTTTTTTTTTTAATCCATTTTAGAATTAGACTGTAACATAACAACATTTGGAAAAAGTCAGAATACCTTCCGAAAGCAGTGTATTTGACAGTAAGTAGCAGTACATTAATAATACTAAATCCCAAACCCTTGGATTTTAGACTACAGAGATGAAGAAGCAGACCTTGTTAATAATCTCTGTAGTTTTAAGTGACAGTCAGCTCCTACTCTCTTGATAAGAGACTGTCGAACGGCAGAGTAGAATCCCAAGGTAAGTGTGAAATATTTAGCCTGTATTATCATCTTAGTCCTGTCAGAAACATATGTACCCATCTACCCAGTCAACTCTGACAGTGTCATGCCTGATGGCTTGTCTTAATTCCAAACTATCCAAACTATCAATGCCCTTTAAAGAATAATTGATCATGTCTGAAGTCAAGATGGGATGTCAGCTAAGCAGGAGAGGCCCAGACACCCAGAGCTGTCAATAACCGTAGCCCACATCCCTGCTTGCCTTCTCAAATGACCTGCCTTAAATTCATGCAGTGACACTGTTTAGAGGTGTGAGCTCATGTACATTAACATTCACCACCAAACAAACCCAGAGTATCCAGATCCCTGTAGTAGTACTGCCTGACACATTGGACCAGGGACTAGGGACCAGGGACCAGAGATCAGAGATCAGGGGCCAGGGACCAGGGACAAGGGACCAGAGACCAGAGACCAGAGACCAGAGACCAGAGACCAGAGACCAGAGACCAGAGACCAGAGACCAGAGACCAGAGACCAGAGACCAGGGACAAGGGACCAGAGACCAGAGACCAGAGACCAGAGACCAGAGACCAGAGACCAGAGACCAGAGACCAGAGACCAGGGACCAGGGACCAGAGACCAGGGAACAGGGACCAGGGACCAGGGACCAGAGACCAGAGACCAGAGACCAGGGACTAGGGACTAGGGACCAGAGACCAGAGACCAGAGACCAGAGACCAGAGACCAGAGACCAGAGACCAGAGACCAGAGACCAGAGACCAGGGACCAGAGACCAGATCCCTGTAGTAGTACTGCCTGACACATTGGACCAGGGACTAGGGACCAGGGACCAGGGACCAGGGACCAGGGACCAGGGACTAGAGACCAGGGGCCAGGGACCAGGGACCAGGGACCAGGGACCAGGGACCAGGGACCAGGGACCAGGGACCAGGGACCAGGGACCAGGGACCAGGGACCAGAGACCAGAGACTAAGGACCAGGGACCAGAGACCAGAGACCAGGGACCAGGGACCAGGGACCAGGGACCAGGGACCAGGGACCAGGGACCAGGGACCAGGGACCAGGGACCAGGGACCAGGGACCAGGGACCAGGGACCAGGGACCAGGGACCAGATCCCTGTAGTAGTACTGCCTGACACATTGGACCAGGGACCAGAGACCAGAGACCAGAGACCAGGGACCAGGGACCAGGGACCAGAGACCAGGGACCAGGGACCAGGGACCAGGGACCAGGGACCAGGGACCAGGGACCAGATCCCTGTAGTAGTACTGCCTGACACATTGGACCAGGGACTAGGGACTAGGGACCAGGGACCAGGGACCAGGGACCAGGGACCAGGGACCAGGGACCAGGGACCAGGGACCAGGGACCAGGGACCAGAGACCAGGGACCAGGGACTAGAGACCAGGGACCAGGGACCAGAGACCAGAGACCAGAGACCAGAGACCAGAGACCAGAGACCAGAGACCAGAGACCAGAGACCAGAGACCAGAGACCAGGGACCAGGGACCAGAGACCAGATCCCTGTAGTAGTACTGCCTGACACATTGGACCAGGGACTAGGGACCAGGGACCAGGGACCAGAGACCAGGGACCAGGGACTAGAGACCAGGGGCCAGGGACCAGGGACCAGGGACCAGGGACCAGGGACCAGGGACCAGGGACCAGGGACCAGGGACCAGGGACCAGGGACCAGAGACCAGAGACCAGAGACTAAGGACCAGGGACCAGAGACCAGAGACCAGGGACCAGGGACCAGGGACCAGGGACCAGGGACCAGGGACCAGGGACCAGGGACCAGGGACCAGGGACCAGGGACCAGGGACCAGGGACCAGATCCCTGTAGTAGTACTGCCTGACACATTGGACCAGGGACCAGAGACCAGAGACCAGAGACCAGGGACCAGGGACCAGGGACCAGGGACCAGAGACCAGGGACCAGGGACCAGGGACCAGGGACCAGGGACCAGGGACCAGGGACCAGGGACCAGGGACCAGGGACCAGATCCCTGTAGTAGTACTGCCTGACACATTGGACCAGGGACTAGGGACTAGGGACCAGGGACCAGGGACCAGGGACCAGAGACCAGGGACCAGGGACTAGAGACCAGGGACCAGGGACCAGAGACCAGAGACCAGGTACTAAGGACCAGGGACTAAGGACCAGAAACCAGGGACCAGGGACCAGGGACCAGGGACCAGGGACCAGGGACCAGGGACCAGATCCCTGTAGTAGTACTGCCTGACACATTGGACCAGGGACTAGGGACCAGGGACCAGGGACCAGAGACCAGAGACCAGGGGCCAGAGACCAGGGACCAGGGACCAGGGACCAGAGACCAGGGACCAGAGACCAGAGACCAGAGACCAGAGACCAGGGACCAGGGACCAGGGACCAGGGAACAGAGACCAGGGACCAGGGACCAGGGACCAGGGACCAGGGACCAGGGACCAGGGACCAGGGACCAGGGACCAGGGACCAGGGACCAGGGACCAGAGACCAGATCCCTGTTGTAGTACTGCCTGACACATTGGACTAGGGACCAGGGACCAGGGACCAGGGGAGGGGCAGGTAATACTTACACCCACTCCAAAATGACAAAAAAATATATATTTTATCGGCGCGTTCACACTTGTAAATGCAATGTGTTGTTTTGACAAAACAGCCCTCCCTGTCATAGCAACGGGTGATGACGTGTCATAGCAACGGTTG